>NW_020956523.1:88033-121206 GCF_003031625.1 Empidonax traillii
TCTCAGAAGCACTGTGTAAAGCTCTGGTACAATACCCATAAAGACTACTGAGCAATGAAACACATCCTTCTCTTCTTACAGTTACCCCAAAACTCTTCTCTGGACAGATAAAAACCAGGCAGACACTTGCTTTTTTCCAAGATGAATGTTGCATTTTTAAGAAGGAAAAAGGACTTGTTACTTTTGAAATCTGTTTAAATGTTTCTTAGAATTTATATTTTGTAATTAAAATTAAGTCTGATTATGGAATGAAGTTTTCTTTGCATACATGTGTATCAGGGTGATGTTACCACACCTTTGCTAAAAAAAAAACCCGAAACCAGTACCTTGAATCAAAGGTTATCCAGTTCAAAGTTTCAACTTTTAAACTGTTAATAGGATTTTGGAGCAAGTGTTATGATTTGATAGAAAGTCAGTCTTGCTAATGAGCAGAAAGAGAATTCTCTGTGAAAAAGTAAGGACTACAGTGAGAGAGAAACAGAAACCAAAAACTGATGAAAGTATTTCCCTTAATCATGCATTTAGCTTTATTCCAGGTACATCTACCTATTGCTTTGCTACCTTCTTCTCAAAAGGGGGGGAAACTGAGTCATTGCCTTCGCTGATGGCAAGTTCAACAGCTTGAAAAATATTACTCTAAAGGCCATTTAGGCTATGAGGAGAAAATTTAGGGTTGAAATAACTAATGAAAAAAGATTGTTCTTACCAATGAATCATACCACTGTGGTTTACAAGTTTGTATTTTTAGAAGAAAACCTGTGCCATGACTGTGTTAGCAAGACAGCCACAGAGAAAGAGTAGAGAATGGCAGCTCTGAAGAGGACACCTTCCCCAGCCAGGTTTGGGGAGACAGTTTTGTTTCGGTGTAAAAATATTCATCCTTTAATTCTGGATGCTCTGCTTCGTGATAAGCTCAAATTCAACTAAGAAAAATGGGACTAGATGTGCTTTGGATCAAATAATAGAATTCACAGAACAGCAAGATAATTAAAAGAATTAAATATAAATAGGAACAGATTAGCACCTCTTTGAAACTGCATGGTTTTATGGTACTGCTGTCTGTCTTTTACGACTTTTTAGTTAGACATTAACTGTCTGATCTTCCAGAATCATATTTATGTACTCATTTTCAAAGGAAACAATTGCCTCTCAGAATGATTCTTTTGTTCATACTGTAGCACTCAAAAAGAGAACAACAACATCAACTATACAATGCAATTGAATTATATTTTTAGGATAATTAGCAGACACCAAGTTAGCAAGGACTAATGCAAACTATTTCTTACTGAGGGTTTTTGCAGGATCCATTGTTCTAACTCAAGAAAAAAGTGATTCAGCACAGTGGAGCAAATGTGGAGAATTTCATGTGTTACCTTGACTGTAATAAGAAGAATAAGGACACAGAGGTTTTTAGTTTTCATTTTGAGAGTGAGTTTGGGTCAATCTCTTTCTTTCTCCTCTACCGAAAAGGGAATGAGTGATTCTTCTTCTGATATGTTTCCAGCTTCTGACAACTGTCTGGTCAGGGACTCTGAAGCAGATTATTCCCTTCTTAGAAATGATAGACACCTCATTCACTTTCTTTATCATCCATGCACAAGATGTAAGCTACAAGCAGTTAGTCACCTGTCATGCCTTTTCATATCTTCTCACGTCTTTGATTGGTGGCCTGTCAAATGCCAGCTAGATTCAAAGATTTATTTTTAAACTCGATTCCCCATGTTTAAGTACATCATCAGTTATCTGTCGTTTGAAGTCGAGACTGCTGTGACAGATCTGGACTTCTATTCATACCAAGCAGAAGAATTTTACATCCCTTTTAGCTACTTATTCTTTGCAATTTTGGAAAAAAAAAAAAACAACAAACAATGACAATAAAAAACCACCTAAACAAAACCAATCCAACATTTATTATCATTAATTAAGTTAATTTCATCTATCATCCTCTGCATACAAAATTATATGGCTACAGTGTCAACACCCAAAAGTTGGTTTTTAAACACACATTTTTTTTCTGCATATGAATGCTCAGTTCCTCACTGAATCATACAATGTTTTCCAAATTATACGATCCTATGTACAACTATGTGATTGACTGCTGCTTTAAAGATCTACTTCTCTGCAAAAAATATTCCTCACTGTCTAGTGGATTATTTAATGAAATTTACTACTGGTCACATATACACCTAACAACTGTCTGCCTTTAAAAAAAGACTGTTTTGACATTGACTTAGTGTGTAATTTATGTTCCTGATGAATGCTAGAAATCTTATAGGTTCTGTGCTTAAAAAAATTAAAAGCATTTCCTCCCTTGAAATATGAACTTAAGACATTTTAACAAAAATATGTGCAAGTACCTTACCGAATTATTTCTAGCTAAATAAAAACGATTTCCTAGTAAAAGGAGAAAACTACATGAAAAAGTCTATGACAATTAACCTCTTTACCACACTATGAATAGCTCATTTCTTGTAAATTAGTAAATGTTCTATTGCTACTACAAAACATTTGTCTCAAATTCAGCAACAATGAATACATTAATATATAGTACTGCAATTTAATCCATCGGACCTTACTAAATTAGGTAAATTTCTATTCTTCATCATGCTACTGCTCATTACTGGTGCCATTACCACATTTCCTTTAAAGTTATGGAGTTTGGTTAGCTTTATTACTGTATTTTTTTGTTTTGTCTCTTTGTTTAAATATGCTTTGTTTTGAGATTAGGATGAGTTTAGTAAAAGCCAGAAATTTAAGCTTTTTAATTGATTAGGTCTTCACACATCAGCTGGAGACATAGGAGTTTGTATGCTTTGACTCTAATATGGTATTTTTTTCTTTTAGCCTACCCACACTGGGTGGAGAAACTTAATGATACACAATTAGACAGTGGAGATCAGCTCCGATGGGAATGTAAAGCCACTGGAAAGCCAAGGCCCACATATAGTTGGCTGAAAAATGGAGTTCCTCTATGGCCACAGGTACAGTTGACAAGGAGTCATCAGTGTGTTGAATGCTTCTCCTTTCATTCTGATAAAGTCAGTTAAAGCACTGAAAAGTACTGTTCTCTGTGTTAGTTTCTTAGGTGTTAGTATACAGTATAGACAGGCTTTTTATGCATGTCCCCTCTGAACCACCTCAAGCAATGTAAAACTTCATTCATGAGTAGTAATTGTAGTTGAGAATGGTAGTTCAGAAATATTTGAAAGATAGGATCTACTGAGCTATGTCTGTACTATAGTGTACATCTAAACAATCTCCAGTGTGTTAATTTTTTTTTGTTTAGATAGCCGTATCATGTTATTTGTATCTATTTTTCTTTCTGTATAAAAAGATGGTAAAAACTCAGCTGTATTTGCTGAAACAGATTTCTTCATATTTCCCTCAGTTATATTATGCTGTTACATTATTTAATACATTTAAAAAAAAATAATCATGCTTTGCAAATCACTAGCAGGCTAATGTAAAAAGTACAATTACTGTTACATATTCAACTCCATTTATTCTCTGCGAGTTACAGAACTTGCCATCAAGACCATTAAAATGGTCCATGTAAGACATCTAGAAAGTAAAGTGTTTAACTACAGTCACCTGATATATTTTAGAATTAGACATAAATAAGATTCTCTTTTCCTTTTAAATGACCACTTATGTCATGGTCTGCCTTTTATTTCCTTTATGCTTTTTCTCTCACTGAATCATCAAAGTGTCAGCCCACATGATGTGGGTTTTTGCCTAACACCTTTCCATTTTTATAGTCTCAAATTATCTAGAGTAAAGAAAAGTTTTGTAAATTTATTTAATCTATTTTTCCATATTAAAATAAAACTGTTCAATTCTGTGAAAAAATGTCTCCATTTGCAAATGAAATCACATAGATGATTTAGGAATATAAAAGATGTAATGCCTCTCTTTTCAGCGAATGTCACTTCTATCTGTGAACATCAGCCAATTATGCAAACAATGAGAAAGGAAACATAAACACAGTTTACTTTTGAAGCTGTGAGGCATTGAAAATAAGGTTATATGGCTTTACTTTACCCATTTATGTCTTTTTAGATGGAGCTATTAGTCCTGAAATTGAAGCAATTTAAATATCTCTACTTTTTAGCTCTCTGATTTTCCAAACCATTAGTTTCACCAGGCTCTGAAATTTCAAATTAAATTTCACTTTGAACTGGGTGGGAGCTTACAACAGAGAGAATTTTTATCACAGTTTCCTCTACATTCCCTAACAACTTATTCCTTATCAATTTTAACCTACAACAAATATTGCAACAGAACATAGAGTTGTTTTATAGCAGTTCAAATTATTCATAATAGAGCTTCATGAAGCACACATTTATAAAAACAGCTATTAATGCCCCCTCTCTTCCAGCTGTGGTAATTATTTTCTCCTAGTGGACCTTTGAAATAAGAAATTTGCCCTAGTGATGAATGTGATTAGACCCTTTCATTCTTATTCATGCAAGCAATCTTTCATATTTACTTTTATGAAAATAATGCCTTGGCTGAAACCAAACATTTGTTAGAGATATGAAGATCATCAGGTATGTTAAACCCACAACTGACTTATTGCTTTACTAAAGTTCCCAGGATGAACTGCTTTTAAAAAGTAGGTAAGGTTAATAACAAACAAACAAATAAACAGAAAAAAGAAAACTTTGGAAATGTTAAACTTATGCTGACAAATATTTACCTTTAAATATATTTGGACTTTTTGTTCTTGTATTTCCTTATATGACAAGAAAAAAAGTAAACCCAAGGAAATTTGTTGCCTAGTTTTATTTTAGGTCTTTTTTTGTTCCTTTGCCTTAAATTGCACAGCAATTTTCCAGTGCCTTTTTGCTTTTACAGAATGATTTTTTAAACTTTTTTTAAATTCTTTTACAGAGCAGGATTGAGATGGTTAATGGTGTTCTGATGATCCACAGTGTGAATCTCTCAGACGCTGGAATGTATCAGTGCTTAGCAGAAAATAAATATGGCACCATTTATGCCAGTGCCGAGCTGAAAATTTTAGGTGAGTATTGAAAAACAACAGACTGTTTCTTTCTCCAGCTTTGATAATTACATTTTTTCTTAACCTGTTACGATAAAAAGCAGCTTCTGCCAGTCCAAACAACAGAGAAGATAAAAGTGGTTCCTTTCTATTCTTGTTATTTGTATGTGGGTCCTTTGTTGCTCCAGAGAGCATAGGGCCTTCTGTTAACTGAAAATTATCTTTTGTAAATAACTGACTCAATACATTTTGTACTATTTCTCATATAATGCTATTTCAGTTCAAATAAATGGAAAAATATCTTTTACTCTCTCAAACATATGTTCAAGACATGAAAGTTAGAGAAAGTAAGTATACTTACTCACTATTAAAATTAAACTATTATGCCTACGCTGGCCATTATTCAAAGGTAATTATGCATGATCTTAGTGTTAAAGCTATAAAAACTTCCTATGAAGTCACCAAAACTGATGAAACACTAGAAATTACATAACTGGGTGAATATCACTCATAACAAAGAAATACACTACACAGTGTTACCTGGAAATACAGTAAAAATGTCATTATTCAAAAGCTGAAGTAGGTCATTAATGAAGAAAAACTTGAAGCATGTCTTTTCAACACTTTAGTTTTCCTTAAAGCAAGCTCTGGTAACACACAGTGGGACAATAATGATAAGAGCCTATCCATGGGATTAAGTGAGAGAGAATTGTAAGAGTCTTATCATCTTTATTAGAGTATGATGAAGTTTGAAGACAGGTGTCTGTCAAAATAATTCAGTGGTCATATCAGAGATTAGAGGTTTCTACACTGCTCAAACCTGGCAAATTTCAAAACCAACACCTGAGAATCAGTCCTGTAAACTCCCAGTCAAATGAAAAAGAAAGCTGAAGTTACTGAAATAATATGCAAGGCTTCAGATAAAATTTGGCTCTTTTGGAGAACATCCTATCTAGTACATCTCTACTGTTTCCTTCCTGGACAACATTAGAATTTCACTGATAAGTCCTAAAAATATTTCTTTATAACCATAAAGTTAAAAACCAAGGTCAGTTATTGCTCCCTTTCCATTACTTGGTCATTTATGATTCAGTTAGCAAAGAGATCCCTATTGGTTACAACGTTCTTTTGCTCTGTAATGTCAGGTAATTGCACATTTTCTTTGATGTTCTTTAATATCAGAAATAACCATTGTATATTACTGCAGTAAGATTTAGTCTCTCACTTTGTCCCTGTGAAATTGTACCCCTGTTAAATTTTAACCATAACATTATATTAAAGAAGCAGTTGTGTTTAATTTTCTGCCTTACTAAAGGGACAAAAATTGAATAAATTGTCCATATAAATATCTCTGTTATGAGAATTAACCAAAATAATGGTAGCTAGTTCCTACATATTTGAGGCAATGGAGTGTAAGTTTAGCTGAGATAGGGGGCTTTGGTTTTGCAAAACTAGTTTAAGAAAAAGACGAACCAATGAGATTACTTGAGAACGACTGTCCTTTCTTGGTATGAGATTACAGTCATTAGTGTCATTGTGCGATGTATTTACTAGTTTAGCTATTGTTTGTAAGCAATGGGGCTTCTCGAAAAGTGAAATACTAAGAACAAATCCTGGTTAAATATCTTCTATTAAGAAGTTCTCACTTTTCAGGCAAATATAAAAAGAGAAAGCAATAAAATTTCTCTGACAGTAATACCTTTTATGAGAATTAACTCTGGAGAGCGCATTTTGGATAGTTGGGGAATTTAAACTTCTTTTAATTTTGAACTATTTACTTCTAGCAGGCTTTTCATGAAATTAAAAAAAAATTTGGGAAAAGTGTAAAGTAAAACAACTGTATTAATTAACTTCAAAAGCTGTTACATTTCACAAGCAATCTTACTCTAATATGCTGATGTGAAAGACTTCTCATTAATCCATAACTGGATTAAGTTATAGACCTGCCATATAGTCCTGGCTGCTGATTTCAAATATTTTGTAAAATTTCATCTGTGGAATAATAATTTCCAAGAAACAAATTGAGATTCTATCCCCAAACCCAAATCTATTATTTTCCCCTTCTATTAAAGTGTAATGGAAAAGGAAGCTGTGAATGTTTTCTGTAGAGTTAACATACTTCTTTTTAACAGCTTCAGCTCCCACTTTCCCACAAAATCAAATGAGGAAAACAATAATTGTTACCAAAGGTCAAGAAGTTGTCATTGAGTGCAAGCCACAAGCCTCTCCAAAGCCAACTATCACCTGGAAGAAAGGAGACAAAGCATTAAGGGAGAGTAAGAGGTCAGAACTCTGTTCATTAAACTAAATATTGTGTTTTCATGTTGGATTCTATGATGTGATATGAACATGCAGCAAGTGACAAGAACATGCATATGTTAGCATGTGTATGACATAATTATTTTTTCATGCTGATTTATTTGACAGTAGTGACTTTACTGGTTCTGCAATATCGAAATGAAAAATCTTGACATTGTTCAGAGATGCAGACAGATGAAAAGGTGTTACTATTTTGGGGAGGTTTGTCTCTATTTTCTGTTATTAATTTCAAAAGGCTTTCATTTATACTGTAAAGATACTACATATTTAGTGTGTGAGAACTTCAAAGGCATGGAGGCTGAAGTAGTGAGAACCACATAAAATATAGAATGTGCTTATTCATTTGAAATAATTTTAATAAGGCAGATTTGTAGGTTGATCATAGTGGAAGTCTATGTAAGAATAGCTTTAAAATGATTCAGAGAAGGAAAATGCAAATCCATTATAGGATTTAATTATACAAGTAATTTCTGTACTCAGCAGCACATCTGTTTAACAGAATATGTTTGATTAAATAAGTTCCACCCATCTCTGTACAGTAAGAGTAGTTTAAGCACTGCAGGTTAAATGCCAGATGTAATTGCACTTTGCAAGATTGCTTATCGGTACATGTGAATAGTTTTGTCGCTCTGCACATGGTCTTTAAGTACAAAGAGCAATCTTGTCCTCTTTCTGGTAATGTCTGTGGATGAACCACTTAAACTGACTTGTGTGGCATTAGTCAGGAAGATAAAAGCAAGAAGGCCCTTTTTGTTCATTTGTGCAATACTGATGAGAGCAGGAGAGCGCATCTTTCCTCATTAGCTGCAAAAGCCATTCTATTCAGGTGTGCTGTATTTTTATCCCATGTCATTTGTTTAGTTCTGAGAAGGAAAAATGGGTAACTTCTCATGCCATATTGACTTTTTGAAGAGGCGAGAGCAAAACAGCATTATATACAACTTTTTACTGACAGGTGTGAGTTGTATAGTATAAATATGACAGCATGACATTACAAAGAAGCTGAATATATCAAATATTGTGACACTGAAGTCTCCATACTGTACCTACACCATTAACACATTTTACTGCATAACATTTTCCTCTCATCTCCAGAAAACTCACTGTGATTTCTCCCATCACCACATGTAAATCACATTTCAATCCATGACCAATAAAGCCTTTTGGTAATTACTTCATGCCAGTCCAAACATAGACTAACTCTGAGGTCAAAATCCTATAAAAATAGATCTGGAGCTACAATTTGGTATTTTTATCTTTTGATATTTGCTTGTTTTGACAGAGGCTAGAATGGGAAATGATGAAACCTGGAAAATAAAAAGCTAGTTGAACTATTTCAGATCTTTGAAAAACTAGAGTTGTGTTCAACCTAATTTTTAGTCAGCTGTTCAGGGATTATCTTGTGTCATTTAGAGCAGTTCCCTTGCATCTACTGTTTATAGAAGGGTGGGGGTGAGAGGAATATAATTTTCGAGGGAAATCAGTTCTGCCTCTACATACAGTATGTTTTCAACAATAATAATACACTCTATTTGAAGAGAAGGAGCGGAAACCCACAGTGATTTGTGAAAGAAAGTGTGAGTCAATGGAGATAGTACGTGTGTTTCTTTTTTTTTGGAGACTCTGAGAAGGAATCATTAGAAGGAACTCTGTAAAGCATTTTAAAAAAGGAATAAAATAACATAGTAAGCATGTCCATAGCCATTAAAAATGGGTGTTCTTCATAGTCTGCTGATTTATCCCAGGAAAAAAAAAAACAAAACAAAACAATTAGGAACTGTCATGTGATGAGTTTGCACAGAGCATTAAGCGAATAGCTATTCAATAATAGTAATTTAAAAAAATTAAGTAATAAGGAAGGGCAAGGATAGATCAGTAGAATATATTTTCTTCTTTTCTGCCACAGGTTTTCTCCTTCTAAATTGCTTGTTTGAAGTGCACATTGTGGTTTACTTTTGTAAAATCTGCAAATCCAGAAAAGAAATTTGATCCTTTTAGCCACATCAATAAAAAAGAGACCTTCCTATCTACAAAGAAGAAAATTGACTTGACTAGTGGGTCTGTTTTTATCTGTTCCATCTTTTCCAAGCTATGCTGCCCCTTTAGGTGTTTTTATACAACCAAAGGTGGGCTGACAGAAATATATTCTGTCATCTCAAGTGACATTTCCATTGATGATTAAGTAGAAGGCTGTTTGCTCCTGTGGGACTCATGGGTACAGTTCTCACTGCAGTCAGACCTTGACTCAAACTCACGGAATTTAATGTAGTCTGAAAGCCTCAAATATTTCAGACTCTTTCAAAAGCCACACACTTGGCAACGTAACTGTGGAAAGTCTTCATTAATTTCATCTCTTGGTCAGTTTTTACCTTTGAACAAATACTCCAACTCAAGGACTTCATAGTCACAGTCTATATATGCTAGGTTTGTTCTCCAGAAATCATTATTATGAGCAGCAGATAATTTGATTCCTCTTGGAAAGCATCAGTATATTGTAGCAGTTCTTTTGAACTATGTTTTGAATAAGAGACAAGTCTATGAGATAGATAAAAATAAAAAGTAGAATATTCACATCTATTTGCTGACAAAAACTATCACTCTGAGTGGTACAATCTCAAAATGTTTTAAATTTGGTGAAACTACTCCTATTGAAACACAGTTATTTAATGAAGATTGCAAAATGTTCACTATTCATTCACCTAGGTCCAAGCTTAATTTTTGCTGAAAACATTAAGCATTTCTGTGGAGAAAATAAATGGTAACAAAACTCCACCTGCCACTTCAGTTTACTCATGAAACAATTAGCTTCCTATGTTCCACTTCTGTTCAAAGGAGTTCTGGAGATAAGGTGAGAAAACTTTGGGTAGGCTAAACAGCAGAGGAAATTTCAGATAGTTTAAATGCAATAGACTAGGTTTGACTGTGACACAAACTTCCAACATCCCTATTCCTGCAGTAGACAATCACAGTGGCGTTTTTATTGATTACAAGTGGATAAAAACTTTTTCATTAATTTTCTCTGAATTATATAAAAGAATTACAGAACAGTAACAAGTGTCATGGAGCTCTGGGTATCAGCAGGTCCAAATGCCCAGTCAGAGCAGTTTCAGCTAGAACAGGTTGCTCAAAGTCATGTTTTTAGTATCTCCAAGGATGGAAATATTGCAGACTATCTGGGATATTTGTTCCTATTACAGTTAATCACTCCTACAGGACAGAAAAAAAAAAAAAAAAAAAAAAAAAAAAAAAAAGAAGGAGAAAGTTTGGCTCTGTCCATTTTCTTCCTCCCTTCAGTGTGTGTGTCAATTGATCAGTGTGTCTGTCAATCAGCTGGGAGGCTCTGATCCATAATAAATATGGCCATACAATGAATTATTTACAATGTTTCTTCCATGACACATAAAATTCTCCATTCAGAGCTGTCCCAAACCCACTAGGCCACCAAAATTAATAAAATGGAGATGTTACTTACCTGTACAAAACCTGCCCATTGTATATTGTCACATTGCAAAGTTACTTTCTGCGTGACATAGTCTTCATTTACCATGTGATTCATCCGAGGTCAATGGCACTGGTTTGCAGCTGTATATCAGCCTGTAGAAGCTGTACATCGAACAAAAAACCAGATATCAGTTGAAAGTGCTCTGACAGTCAGTACTTTATTACGACAAGTAAAATTAGTGGATAGTGAAAAAGGGAAGACGTAGATATTTTTGCAGCTATCAGGCATTAAAAACAGGGAAAAATATTAATGAGGAAATTCTGTCTTCATAATCATATGGATTTAAAATTTCAAGCCATACATTGACCTATGAAGAACAAGAAAACAATAAACAGACGTCTTAAGTGAGAATCACCATCTATACTTACTATACTTAGAATAAAGCCACTGGAAGGGGCAAAGTATTCAAGCAGTATTGAGGTTGTCGAAATTTTGTGTTTACCTAAGTTTACACCATTTTGTTTTCTTTCAGTTAAGTTTCACTAACATTCAACAGCTGTCAGAAGAAGTCAGAGAAAAAAAAAAGAGAAGAAAGGGATCTTTTATGGGGACATTAAATTCAAAATGCCAATATTAGATGAAGACGCAGGGAAGACTGGTACTATTGGTTTTTCCCACCTTCAGGTTAATACTGAAATCTTTGATCTACAGAAGTAGTTGCTCTATATGCCTAGATCTGTCACACTTTGCTACGCAATTAGTGGAAACACACAGAGCTTAAATCTAAAAATATAATCATTCAAAAACTTAGAAATGGACGTATTTTTATAGTCTTCTAGTCTCTCAAACTTTTTCATTTTCAGTTTTGACAGATTCTTATTACAGTTTTACTCTTCACTCTGTCAATGTTTCTATTGTAAGTTCCTATTTTAATAGTTTTTAAATTTAATTACTATGAAAAAATCAAAGAAGCAAAAGAAGGCTGTTTCAGAGCAGAAACAAAGAAAGAGTTCACAGGCAGAATTTGTATTCAATTTGTATTCAAAGTGCTTTAGTTAGTACATGTTGTGTTAATAGTTTTGAATATGAACATGTATTTTTGTGTAACATAGGTATATATTATGTGCTTTCTTCATAATCATGGTGGTAGCTTTCCAAAAGAATTACAGTTCCATCTAACTGTGGTATGCAACATTTATTTAAACTGAAGACTGTGCACTGTGAAGGCAAAAGCAAGTATATATATGTAAAATGGATGGAAAATTATGCTGAGACATATTTTTCAGTTTGTCTACTAGTCCCTGAATTGCACCAGGCTCAACTTGTACCTGACACAAACTTTTCTGCATCTGTGTGATCAGCCACACAGATGGGACAGTAGCTCAGTCTGCTATCTTTTCACTTATCAGTGAAAACATAATACTTTTTTTTCCTGCTGATAAAAAATTATCTTTAGAATTAACTCAACTTTAGGAGCAAATTATTAACCAGTTTAAAGATTTTACTCTGCGTCCCCCTCCCCCCCCCCAGTTAAATATCCAAAGAAAATGGTCATTCATAAGTTTTAATTAGTTTAAAAAATAATATTTCCCACAATAAATTATGGGTTTATATCCAAGTAAATTGTTATGACTTCTCTGAACTGAAATGTCACCCTTTCTTCCCAGGAATGGTATTCAGAACAATACATTTTATTATTTCTTCTTAATACAATGCTTTATATACTCTGGTATACAGCTACTTAGTCACTTGCTGACTCTTTTTAGGGAAATAAGACCTGATTCAAATTAGAAGCACGTGTTTAGGTAACAGTGCATTGCATTGAAGTATATACTATTTTAGAAAAACAGTCTGCACATACCGGATTGATGTTTGAAGTTCTTAGCAGTTTTCATTTCAAATTGGATTTATTTGTGTGAAAACAGATGCACATTTCACTACAATAATCCCCGCTGTCATAGTGCAAGTCTTGCATAATTACTCTGTAGTATCCATCAGGTATGGCTGTTTCGGATCTCCTGAGGTACCTACAGACTAGACACAAATACTTGGGAGGGTGAGTCCCACCCTGTATGATCTTGGTTTTTGGTATTTCCATACAATTGCATGTCTTGTTTTTTATCTCAGATATTGAATTTTAAGTCTTCCATATATATACATATATATATATATACATATATATACATATCACATAGTCTTACTGAAAAGAAGAAACTAAAGAGCTCAACCATTTTAAGTTGTTAACAATGCAAGATATTTTATCTAATGTCTATACTTTGAATATCTGCTTACATAACTCAACCAGTTATCATTTGAGGAAACAATTTGTGAATTCTGATTTTAACTGTGATTCATTTTTCTGCTGTTGTTATAAACAGCTGCCTGTTTGTGCATCACATAGGCAGAATATGACAAGTTGTCAGTGGCCTAAAGGTTTTTCTTTGCTTAAGGCTCTTCAGACTATGACTTTCAGTGTAATTTGTCCTTAAAAGAAACTTCATCTAAAAATCTTGGGAACTTAAATTCATGCTAACAGCTGATCCACAGACTCCCAAGTGGCAATTTAATGATCAAAAAGTAGTGAAGAGAGAAAATGCCCAAGACATTAAGAAAGAGAAACTTCATGACAGAAAACCTAATCTTCCTGAGAGAGTTCTACAAGTCACTTCTTTTCAATTTTTGCATAAATCATGGTCTAATTTAGCTCTGGCAGGCTCATAATGGGAATTAGAGAGCTGGTTATAAAGTAGAAAAGGGGAACAATGATAACCTTGGCTAAATAGTAAAAACAAATGGCAAGATCATCCCTTCACAAAAAAGAATCTCACTCTAAAGCAGCATTGTTTTACTAATTGACCATATTACATGAGTTTTGATAACACAATGATTTTGGCCTCACTCTTAAGCAACTCTCACTCTTCATCCATGTTCTCTTACAGAGAATATGATAAAGGAAACAGCCAGAATTTTTGGGCATTATTACTAAATTAGTTTCAAGATAAATAATAACTTCCATCTGCCTGTCACCATATGGCAATTAACTGTTTAAAGTCTGTAAGCACCAAGTCTATTTTCAAATTAGAAAGAAGCAGAATGTTGAAGAATAAATTCCCAAGCATTGTGGGAAATTTGTGAAATGAACCCGGAAGATTTAGATTGAGAAATTTTGCCAGCCTTTTGGAATGTACTTTAGCCATATCTTTTAATTTATAACATTTTAAAGGACTATCCTACTTTTTAAGTGATGTTCAATATTTTATTAGATCTGCTAGTCAGCATCCATGGTCGGTATGGAGACTATGAAGATCTACACATGGGCTGCCAGTATTCATTTTATGCTAGAAAGCCTCCTTTCCAGGGAATATTCTTCCTTATCTGTCATAAATAGGAATTAATTAGGTTGTTTTTTCAATGGTTTATCATCTATTGCATCAAGAATTAGTGAATTTTGTATCTATTATGAAATTTGTTATTAAGTTTCAAAATTTAAAACCAATTTGTGATGTTTTTTGCATCTTTTCTCATATTATATTCTGGTATTCCCCAGTCTGTCAATCTCAAAAATCGATGGACTGTCAGTATTTGTATGCTAATTGCTCCCAGAGAAGAAGAATAAGTCTAGGCATATTTTTAAAAAGCTGGACATGTTTTGAAGAAAATTAAATTGTGTGCAAAACCTTAAACAAGTGATTTATTATCTAGAAAAAAGAAGTATGATGGAGACTGGTTTTCTAATGGGATTAGTAAAATGAAAAAAGAATTAAATTAGTCTAGAAAACGATGCTACAATTAATCCACAGAGTCATGATAAAAGATAATGACTCTCGCAAGATAAATGACTTTTTGGCATCTGCCTAACTATGAACAGACTTCAATCCATAAATGACCATAAATTTACTATCCCATCAGTGCTCTCAGTGGTATATTTCTAAGCAATACATGGCAATGGAACATTATTCAGCAAAAAGATACTTTAGGTCAGAACAAGGGATAATCGCCGTGTTTGCAGTTTTGCATATTTTTAAGTACTGTAAAACCTCAGTCACTGCAGTTGTCAAGGGTCAGATTTGCTTCACTGTGAAAAATAGACACCATATTTCCTTGTGAAAGTTTTATTGCTTTTTCTCTATAAGAAAAGCCAAAGTATTCCTTTATTTAAGTAATATGACAATTAGTAACACAAATCAGTATCATGCTGTTACTTATTACAGGTTACTTTCCTTGTCTTTAACACTATCAGTCTCATGATCTTGTTTGGGCTTGGGTTTAGTTTAAAAGAACTTTAAATGAAATATTTCTCCCTAGTAAATCATAGAGAGAAGGCAAGAATTTAAAAATATTTATGAAAAAACAAACATTAGTGATCTACCACTGCTTACAAACTGTAAATTCACTTACCACTGTGAAAGAAACTATTTCTAATATGATAAAGTTGTGTATAACACAATTTTTACCATGGCATATTACCAGCATCAGCGAAAGTCATATTAATCTGATGTTAGTGACTTCCATGGAAGTAGATTTTCTACGTACATATCTGAGATTTTTGTATTTCTCATTTTCTTTTCAGTGGCTCCATACAGCTACTGTCCCTACAGCAAATAAATGAAAGTCAGAGGGAAAAGAATTGTAAATGTAATGCACAGAGGGCATTTAAAAATATACCAAGACTTCAGTTTAGTAGTCTTGAAAAACAAAAAGCGTTCTAGCAAGAGAAAGCAATTGAGGCATTTGACATCTGTGAAGACTTCTAATGAGCATTCCTCAACCTTGCCCTTTCCTTTCGTTTTCCTCTTGGTAAATCCTTTTAAGAAATAATTTCTTTTTTTCAAATTTAACAAGTAAGTGCTTCTAAGTTAATTACTATGCTACTTTATTCAAATTGTAAAAAAATATTCAGTAAAATTAACACCACCTTTAATATCGGTAGCACTTCACTGGACTTAATATACTACTTGGCTTTTTTATTTCCCCTCCTACTGTCATGTCTCTACACTTTTTGTATTATGCTTATTGGCTATTATTTCTTTGCCTGTGTTCACAGCAGACATAATCTGCCTAGAGGTGGGAAACATATAATTTAAATTTTACCACAGTGTCATTAAATTAACTGTGCTGAAACCATTCAAACATACTTAAAGGATTAAAAATTTACAGTTTCTTGTTAAAAACTTGGGAGGATATATGAGAAAAGTGTGTTATTTTCATGTGTGGTTTAAGGTTACATTGCATAAAATGCCCTCATTAAACAGTCTGAAAAGTGATTATATGGTATTGTACCAATATAAAAAGGTGATATGGTATGATGGAAGTCTGGTTATGTCAATACCAAAACAGGCACATTCTGAAGCTGGTGACTGATGTAGCTTCCATAAGCTTTCCAGTTTTACAAAAACCTCAAACCTTTGAGCAGAAAGGTCTTTTGCTATCCCTTTTTTGTTCTTTTTGTAGGAATGACTTATTTTAATGTTCTCAGATCTATGCATTACTGGTCCTTGATAAGAACTACTACTGCTGTTCAAAGGAATCTCTCACAATTTTTATTGTTTCATAACTGTAAATTAATCTTGTCTTTTTATCCTTGTATTTTTGCAATTTCATATCCTTTTCCCTTTCATCCTCAAAATTTTCCTAACTGTTCAATATGTACAGCAGCTACATAACCCCAAGAATATCCTCTGGTATAGTTCACAACTAGGCCAAGTGATATATATTTAGTGATTATATATACATATATATATTTAAAAAAAACCTTCTGTCCACGGAACACTGAGCCTTTTTTTTTTTTTTTTTTTTTTTTTTTTTTTTTTTTTTTTTTTTTTTTTTTTTTTTTTTTTTTTTTTTTTTTTTTTTTTTTTTTTTTTTTTTTTTATTTTAGTACTGAAAAGGTGTTTTGCAGCTTGGCTGAAAAGTTATCACAATCCAAACCTAATCAGTCTTTCTTTTTGTCTAGCAAATATCAAAAGACAGCTTTTCCCTAACTAAAAATTTTAAAAATAGGCTAAAGACTAGAAAAAGCCCAAACAAAACTACAAATAATCTCACCCTGTCTTGATATTTTTTAATCCCTCCTATCTACAAAGATGAACATTGTTGTAGTTTAACCTCAGCCAGCAGCCAAGCCCCACACACTCTTGTTCATTCCCCCACCTGCAGGATAGGTGAAAGAATCAGAAGAGTAAAAGCCAGAAAACTTTTGGGTTGAGATAAAGAAATTTTAGTAGGGAAAGCAAATCCAAAACATAGGCCCATTCTAGCCACCGTGAAGGGAATTAACTGTACTCCAACCAAAACCAGCACATCTGCAGATTTTTTGGACTCACTGCAACTTCTATTTTTCTGATACATT
Source organism: Empidonax traillii (assembly GCF_003031625.1). Lineage (NCBI taxonomy): Eukaryota > Metazoa > Chordata > Aves > Passeriformes > Tyrannidae > Empidonax > Empidonax traillii. The sequence goes on from NW_020956523.1 coordinate 105,146, forward strand.
AAAACACAACTTTGAAACACATTTACTTTTCGTGGGTTTTTTGATCAACAAAAATTTATCAGCAGTTTTTTTCAAACACATGAAGACCCTGCACTGCAACAACTGGAACTTGCATCACCTTGGGTTTCTCTCTTCATATACAATTTAATAGAGTGAATCACTTGTGGTTGAGATATGGGTCTGCTTATTCTTCTCCATCCCAAAATTTTCCTTTCTGCATAAAATTTACCTTTTTATGAATACCAGTTTTGGATTCTAAAGGAATTGAATTGAAGAAATAAGGCCTTCCTTTGAAGGACTTACTTTTTCTGCAGCACAAACCCTACTGTGATTGTTTTAACAATCAAATAATGAATATAATTGATGTTAAAAAAACTTGTTTTAGAAGCTGTATGGATGACTCTATCTTTCTTTACAAAAGAAAGGCAGCCTACATTCTCGTAGAAAACTAAAACAAGGTGTAAAAACCACATTTGTTTGCTGCTAATAGGGGTATTGAAAGTAGCATACTGTTTTACTCAGGCATATGCAGAAACCTCTACAACTAAGAAACTGAAATTATTTATATTGTAAGCAAACTGTCCACTAAATAAAGCTTAAATATATATATATATATATATATATATATATATATATACATTAATGTACCTTAAATTTATCTTAGATCATAAGTGGATTTAGGAGCAATTATGCTAAATGATTCAGACTTCATGACTGACATCTCTATCTCTGTAGTTGCAGACTAATCTTTCTCAACCTATCTTCTTGTTCTAGGATTTCACCTTATTCTCTTATTCTGATTTCATACATCAATAAGCTCTGAAAAATCCCTGTCTTTGGAGCACAGTATGCACTCATTTGGTCTGACAACCTTGCAATGGGAATTATAATACTATCATGTTTTTTTCTAGGTAAAAACAAGGGAAGTAAAAGATCGTCTGTGCTAACATTGTCTGAGTTATATGACAACAGAGATGTTGGAATTTTTATCACCATATTCCCCTTAGTGGTAAATTTGTCTTGAATGAGTTTTTCAACACTTCCTCACTTTCTCATGCAAGGCACAGAGTATTGTATTTGTGTTGTTGTGTTTTCTTTGGCATTTTTATTCTGTACCCACACAATAGTTCTTTGTTGTCCACTGATTACCCACTCAGGAAAATCTTACATCCTCCTTGATATTCCGTTAATACACGGTGGTTTCTGAACTGTAACGTCAGCTTAAAAGACTTGTGCAATTCAGACTGTTGAATTTAAGCACATATGCTTTTGCCTTTAAGACATGATTCCTGCTTGATGTTTGACTTCTGCATTATGGCTCAACTGCACTTTCATGTGACACTGAGATAAAAGCACATACCAGAAAGCATAATCCAGATTTTGTACTAAAGACAATCCCCAGTGTCTAATAAAAATGCCTATAAAAAGAAATACTTGCAACCACAGCAGTAAATTAATTCCTATTTATTAAAATTCATTTATTCCTTAGCAAAGGACTTCCTGTTCCATAGAGTGTGATTTGCCCTACAATATTAATGAAAAAAATTGCCACTGTAAAAACATAATATTGAAATGAACTAATTCAGGCACTTCTAACAGGATCCCAGAGTGTAGAGAACTGTGTAATAAAACCGACTTTACATTTGTTAGATAATAAAACTGGGAGAACTGTTCATTTGCAGATCATATCCTCATTTTATATTTTAATTTTAATTCTGCAATAATTAATTTTAATTTAACCCTTTTCTGCCTACTGTGTTTTGCTTATGAATATGTTGATTTTTGTGTTGGGGTTTTGGGGTGTTTTTGTTTGTTTTTGATTTTTCATTTTGGTTTTGGTGTGGTTTTTTTGTTTGTTTGTTTGTTTTTTTGGTTTTTGTTTGTTTGTTTGTTTGTTTGGTTTGTTTTGTTTTGTTTTGTTTTTGTTGTTGTTGTTTTTGGGTTTTTTTGTTTGTTTAATGTCATCCAGGAATGGAGTATAATTTTAGGAAATAAGATATAAAATAAAATAAAATAAAAAGACTTCTACCAAGTCACTGAAGTTAAACTCACACATGGGAATTTTTTTAAGGCATTTATATGGCATTTACTTTACTCCTATTGATACAGATTTGTGAACAGGTAAAAATCATATTGCCTATATTCAAAAGTACTGAACCTGTGTCACCATATTTTCACTGTCATCCGTTTGGCCTGAAAATGCTTGATTGCACAAATAGCCTAGCAATAGGTAACTCTACCTTGCTGGTAGCTACTCTCCAGGTTGCTGCAGAGAAGAAGTCTTATTCTTCTTAACTCACCAGTGTTATTTTGTAAATGAACAAAAAAGATGTTTCTATTTACCTTGATGCATCACCTGAATTAATTTTCAGATGACCAGTCTTCAGTTGCTTTGCTCTTCAGGGACAATATATTTCTCTCCAAAGCCCAGGCATGTTCCTTAGCAGTACATCTGGCTACCTTCTCAGTGATGTGAGGGAAACTGAGTAAAGCCGAAGGATGACTCTGGGTATAATCACCGGGTATCTATTCAGAGCAACACTCTTTTTATACTTTGTTTCATTCTGTTCATCCTTAACTTAAGAACATTAAGTGAGAAAGGACTGTAGCTTAGAGAGTTCATTTTGTTTCCTTTCAAATGACCCAAACAGCTGTTCATTCTCCCTGTTTTAAGTCTCAATGTAAGACATCGTTTGGTTTTCAGTGCGCAACAAAATGTAATTTATCTTTTCTATGTTATCTTTCCCTCCATCATAGTGTCTTTTCCAATTTCTGTGATAATTTTCAAACTGTTTATTTATCTAGTTTAGTTTTGGAACCCTTTCCCAGAAGTAAGATTTTCCCCTTGCTTGAGAAAGATACCTTACAGTTTTTGTATCTTTGACAATAAAAATAATTTTCCCTACATTCCAGTCCTTTGTCAAATGAGTAGCTTCCCAAGATTTCATCTGCATTTAAGTCACCGAGCTTCTGCCTTTTTTCCCAAGTCCTGTATCCAGAATGACTAAGACAGTGAAAAAATGTTGAAAAAAAAGTCAGTTGTCTATCACGTTCAGGAATAACTGCATTAGCTATGTTTACTATTTATTATCGAATCCACACTATAGTTTCCAGCTGTGACGTATCTTAGGAAGCATTTTCTTCTTTATATATCGTCTCTAATATTTACAGAACTTAAGTATTATCAGAACATAGCATTCACAGTTAAATTGCTCTCTGTTTGGGCCTCCTCAGTAGTTCTTAAAGGATCAACTTTCACTATGTTGTGGCTACAGTAACACAGTAACAAAGGATCAGACCTTATTCCAGTGAGGAGTTCTGCAGGCTGACACTCTGCCCCATCATTCCCATCTGGGAAGTGCTTGGTTTGAAAGAAGGGCTGGGGGACAGCCTGGAGAGGAATTCGAAGGGAAGGATACTCTGAAACCAGACAATTATGTCAAAATTCTGCCTGACTTTTATGTGGAAGCCAAAAGAAAATCAGGCAAATACTTTTGTAAAGTAGAGAAAAATATCAAAACTATGTAATTAATTGTACCTTAGAAGCATCTGAAAAAAAAAAAACAAAAAACAAAATTGCTGTCATTTATTGAACTAGTGAAGCCTTTGCTTTACTCCAAAACTGACAGTTGAATTACAGAAGGAACTGAAACATTTCACTGTTAATATTACAAACATCAAGGTTTATATTGACATTTCCAAAATACACATTTCAAGCAAAAAATGAGGAAAAGGTATAAGAATTTAGAAACTGGTCAAAAGCAGCTCATCTAACAAATGAAGTGCCTCTTAGGTGAACACAAAGTGCAGGAAGATGTATTCAGCTTTAAAACTCTTGACTCTGGGCTTTAGAAGCATTTTCCTTTCTCCTTAAGTATTGAGGACAGAAACTTCTTATTGTAGATTGTGGCTTAGTGTTCTTTAGTATGCTGTTGAAACCTTGCTAGGAAAAAAACAAATACCTGCCCTGGTTTTAATGCACATTTTGGAAGCTCAGAAATTTTTCTGCATCTACTTTAATTCTCATAGCAGAGTGATTGAAAAAATGAACCTTGATGCCTCAGGTTCTTAACAGCACTCTGTGGAGCTCTGCGGTAGATCGCTCTGCAGAATTATTACCCATGTGCTGTTTAAGTTGGATTTTGCACTTAGCGAGTGGAGAATTTTGTTCAATAGGAGGGATTCTACACAAGGGATTCTGGATAGGCATTAAACTTACCGAAGCAAATAAATGAAGTCTCAAGGAGTCCTGACAAATTACAAGCTGCTGCTCTTGTCACATTCTTAGCAGTAAACTGACTGTGAGCAAAGAACTGCATCAGAAATGGATAAAACGAGAAGCAGTTAAAGCACTGCAAGGTGGGACTTTTTTAATTTTGTAGGAAATATCAATTTCCCATTAAAAGATTCATAGGTTGAACCCAAAACGTGATGAAGAAACTGAAATTTGTGACTGAATATTATGCAAGCTGATTATTTTTAGCATTTAGAACTATCCCAGGGGATTTTTATCCCATGTCTATATATGTTATAGTTCAATGAATGTAAATTATTCAAACCTGTGAGAGAAAGATCAAAGAAGGTGAAAAATTGAATTCAGGTAAAATCAGAGGATCACAAATGTTGAACAGTCACCTTGCTCGTCATTTCATGGGTTCATTAGTTTTTAGCCAAAAGGTATTCAAAATAACCTGACAGCTATATATAGTCCTTTAACTTCATCTGCTAGCATCTGAAATGAGATCAAAAAATTCAAAATCCAAACAGAGGCAGAAAATTGAATGAAAAGGAACAAATAAAATTGCATTTGTTGTTTTCCAAGAAATGATTTTTAGTTATAACAATTCAGCTTTCAAAAATGTGCAAATAACACGCTTAATATGAATGTTGTCTTAGTAGCCATTGTGACAGGCACTGCTCAATACATGCAGTTCCCAAATGAGGATGCAGGTTGGCACAACCTACAAGGCTTAAGTAAGCAGGTTTCGTTCTTTGTGGAAGAAATGAAATTCATTATTTAAAAACCAGAAGTCAAGATGAAAAGCCTATGTTTTCTGTGTAGAAAAGCTGGCACTGGCAGCTTTGTCCCAGGACACGTTGCTAGTCATGAGACACAAACAGCGTAATAAAAGACTTTGATGTATTATTAGTGAGATTAGTGAGACTGGTATTCAATATGACACATGGAAGCAATAGTAATATTTTCTCTGATACATACCATACCTTGCATCAGATCCTCTTTAAATACTAAACACAGTTCATAAAGGAGTATAGGATTTGATACGTCCTTTCTTGACTGAGACAGTGTAAATGCATTTGTTGGGTAAATGTACAACTCAGAAAAAGTATATCTTAGTCTCTGTAAGTTATATTTTAATTTTCCACTGCAGGAGAAAAATAACCTCCTTATTTATAAATTGCAGCTTGAAAAACTGCAGTTACTGAGATGTCCATTGACTGATTTGATCATCCTGCAGTATCTTCATAGCTTGTGATTTATAGACAGGCAAAAGGTCACGCAAACCATTTAATAAATTAATAGTAATATGGGAGAAACTTTGACTTGGTGGACAAGATCTGAGGCTAAATTATGCCCTGAGAAACAGATGGTGTATGAATGGGACTTGTATGAGACAAACTAGCCGAAAAATGAAGCTGTACCACACTCGGACTGTGTGGTACCCAGAATTGAGTCATATAATGTTTCCTCTTTCAAACTAGAAACCTGGAAGCAAATGAAATTCATAGATGTTTTGCAGTACACAAACCACTAACTTAGCCAGTCATTTTGCTGGTCATAAGATTTATAGTATTTTTTGTTTCCACTAAATCATTTCAGTGAGACTGTCTACTAGCTGGCATTTTTTAATGTTGAGTTGTTGGTCTTTCCTTCCTCATCTCATTTACAGGTCTCTCACATTCTCAGCTGTTGTCCCCTTGTTTTACAAATGTATGCGATTTTACTTATGTTACTTGAAAAGTCAGTTCCTTAACTGGGCCTTGATTTTTAGCACTGTCAACTAAAGAAGTTTGTTGCTAATAGCTTCCTGACTTTTGACAGTACTCTTTACTAAGAATGCACTCTTTTCACCCCTTCTCCTCTTCAAGAGAACATAGGTAACTAAATTTATTGGCACTTTTGTCATGACACTTCATGTCTAGTGTGTCGTGCAGGAAAAGCTGGAAGGAGCCTGCAGACCTCTGACATCTCTACATGCACTTCAGAAACACAAGTTACCACACTGTTTTGACCTGCTTTCGTGAGCACTGGAGCTGCTGCAGCTGGTGCCACCTCATTTTCCTTGACTCCAATGTCTTTTTCTCTCACTCTCTACTCCTGCACACAATACAGATTCCCCTCTTCCCCTCTTCGTGAAATTCTTTTGGAAACTGATAGATTTGACCAAAATTTTTAGTTGGGGAAAACTCCCACTACAGTAAAAACAACATTGCTCTGGCTTGTGTCATGTACATTGCAAGTTCATTGTCCTTGGAATCCTGGGTGTAGAAGATGACTTTGCCCAACCCTTTTTCTAAAATTTAGGAAAGCACACAATGTTGTTTTCATTATTGGACTTCTATGGTTTTGTAGAAATTTTTATCAGACAGTGATTTTTCTGACCTTTGAACTGTTTGATAGCTTTTAAAAATTAATGTTTTAATGACAAGCAGAGTAATACTGAAAAATGTTTGTACATTTTTATATTGTATCAGTTTTATATCTACAGTTTCTAACATTTAGGATCCTTAAATATTTGTTCATTTAATTTTTTTTCTATGTACTTGCAAGTATAAATCAAAATTTACCTGTACTGAAGTTTTTGTCTGTGCAATACAGGAAGAAGGTTATTTTAATGACTGTTAACTATATTATCTCCAGTCTTAAACAGAAAGTATAAACGTCTGATTCAACAAAGATATTTGGTATAAATCCCTTTCTAAAAATGAAGCTCACTTTACTTTGAGATCTTCATAGATTTTTGATTTCAGAACTCTGTCCAAACAATGTACAAAATTAATTCTGACATTTATTTTCTGATATATTTCAACATCACACTAAAAAAAAAATACTTTATTTTTACTTTCTTTCTGCTTTTCTTCACTCATGACAGATAGCTAATGCCTGATTTATGGCAATTTATTTTAATTAATTCTGGACACCTGCAACGTGTAATTGATTTGGCACTGGTATAAATTTTCTGACTCAGTTCATCTATTAAACTGCTTTCAATCATATTGAACTTCTCCTTTAGACATGGTGACTTACCTTAGTATGGAATTAATGGACTTTGTTCTTGTTTTAGCTTCTCTTCATTTATATACCCTTTCTTTCATTGGTTCAAAGGGCTGCATATAACCACAATATAAAATTATGCTAAAATTTGCACAACCATTTTCATAGTTAATTGGCATTGAATATCTATAGATTGAAACTGGTATAAATGTGTTTGCTTAAGGGTTCAGAATACTTCTAGGTACACAGCCAAGTTTATCAACAGAGCCATAAGCTGTTGGACTTCAAAAAAATCTTTTAGCTCAAAATATGTTTGATTTTAATTGGTATTTTTTTATAAGGAGAATATTTTGATGGTCCTGCTACCCTCTTCCAATTATCTTCAAATTTCCTTCTGTGTTGCCAGTTTCAGGCTCAATATGTTTAATTTCCTAAATTTTCTAATTAGATAGGATAGAAGTGTTTCTAAGATGTTGAGCTGTAGAGTTCTGATCTTTAGTGTAGGCAACCAGTGATGTGATCCCCATTAGGAGTAATGAGAGTAAGGTCTCTGTAAGATCACTGACCTCAACAATTACTGAAGGTACCTCTGTCAGCCGCATTCAGGAGAATGACCAAAAAATATAGAACTAATTAGAAGTGCCACAAAACTGCCTTCTAAGGAGTTTAATCTTTAGAGAATAGCCTCTACAGGAATACAGGTGGAAAAGGAATAATTTGCATTAGAGACTTCAGGAGATAAAAAACTGTCATCCACCCATATTACAACACTAAATACCTGCAGTAAATACACCTTAGTCACAAAGAATATTTTCTGTATGCTCTGAAGCAAATATCAGATTATTTCCTATAGGGAACAAATATATGTACTACATATTCAATATACTATATATATTTATAAGCAATGAAATATATTAAAAACATATAATAAAATATGCATACTAATTTAAATATTCTATGTATATACAGATGCTATGCATCTAATCACAGGCTTTTATTTCTTGTTACTATAAAAGAGGAGATTTTTTGGTAGATAGCATCAAGTTTTATTTATTCTTTTTTTTCTGTGTAGTTGAATGAACAATAACACTGAGGATACAGAATAACTACCTTTTCAGGCAATTCCATGGCCCTTTGCTTATCTTTATGGTTTATTTTACAGTGATCATAACAGCTCTTAATGGAAATAAAAAAACAAGGTTAAAAAAGCATAGATTCGATATTGGTGAAATGCTCTGTGCCAATAAGAAAGCATCTTCACATGGCAAGAATAACTGAGATTGTTTGATAATCTCATAAGGGAGGGGAGAAGATGTGTATCTTTAAACTATTTTCAGGGATTGTGACACAGAAAGTCAGCTAAAATTTAGAAGCAGAATTCTAGCAAAACAAAATGTCAACTAACTGTGTGTTTCTATGTCTCTCTAAATATTTTCAGGTTGTGGTTTGGGTTTGGGTTTTGTGGTTTTTTTTTTTGGGGGGGGGGATTTGGTGGTTCTGTTTGTTTGTTGGTTGGGTTTGTGTTTTTTGTTGGGTTTTTTTTGTGTGGGGGGGGTTTTTTTGTTTGGTTGGTTGGTTGGTTGGGGTTTTTTTGTTATTGGTTTAGTTTGGTTTGGTTTTTTGAACCTTGACCTTCTTGTTCAACACGTATCATATTTCAAAGTTCAGTTCAGTAGAGATCAAGGCTTTGGGATAATCACCTGAAAGTCTTAATTTCTTCGAGTTTTATGTAAAATATTCTTAAAATATCAGTGTGTGTTGTTGTCTCTCTGAAGGAACAGAGAGGATCTTTGGGGACTGAAATGTGACTTTAAAAAGGACTGCCATTACCTCAACTCTTTGGATTCCTTATCTTGTCTAGTTTGATGGGAATAATGTTTCTAATTTATTCTGCAGAGACCTTCAGGGTTTATTACTCATATAATCAGAGGTTGTAAAGGACTTGTCCTAATCCTGATCAAAGCTGAGTAAACACTGAATCAGACCAGTCTGCCATAATACTTTGATGTATGTTTGAAAATTACCTTTCAATAACAAACAATAGCAATCATTTTTTGGGGAAAAAAAAAGGTATGTCTCAATATTGTGACAGTGTAATAAACTGAGTTAGGGAGAGAGCATCATCACAATAAAACTCAGTCTTATGTAGTCAGGGAAAAAGACATTCAGCTTAGCCAGGTCTCCTTGCAGAGTAGCTCTTCCTTCTGAAGCATTTGCTTCTCCATTCAGGTTGATGTCATTGGCAAAGAAATCTGATCACAGTTATAGATCAAATCTGATTCAAATTAATGCTTTGATAACCATCATACTAAATGGAAACTAAACCATGACTATTGGAAACATCTTATCATACCAGTACTAATCATACTGTCATACATACATTCCAACAAAAGTCATGCCTCAAAAGAGATAATATCACAGTGACCTACTAACTTTATCCTACCTAGATGTTGCCTAAAATTAAATTAAAATAGTATTGTAAGACAGAAGTTAATTTTACTTTATTTAAATAATCAGTTTATCTAAAATTGTATGCACAGATGGGGTTTCGCTTTCATTATGTTTATTACCTTAAAAGAATGCAATTCTAAGTGTCTTATTTTTCTTAGTGTTGCTAGTATCCTGCTTGTCTTCTGAAGTTATTTTCAAGTCAACAACTGAGAACAGTGTCTTACACATTCTAACTTTCTTTTCCTGTTGTTCACTCCCTCCCTTACCTCTCGTACCAGTGATTTGCCCAAAATAGCAATATGTATTTTCTTAGAAAAGATGTATAAATCACATGATGGATACTACCAGACAATGGATGCAATCAAACAACATATAATAAATACAGATAACTGGAAAAGAGGACATGTTCATCCTGAAAATGAAAAATTTCTAATAACTTAAGGTTCCTCGTTGAACAAACCATAAATTCTGCAACTGCATTATACCAATGGAATCCTCCAAGTCAAATAAACATAGTACTTTTTAAAGGGTTGTTTCAGTGATATTTGTTTGTTTGTTCTTTTTTTCTTTTCTTGTCAGTAACTTGCAGTAGTATATATTGGCTTCTCATTGGTTTGAATTGTCAACAAGGTTAAAGTCTCTTCTTTTCAAAGTGCCTTTGAAAAGCAAAGAAAACATTCAGTTGAACAGCTCTCTAGTATTAAATCTCCTGCTTATACACATTTTTGTTTCTGTCAGAAGATAAACAACTGGTTCCACTGAGATGGGAGTGAAATAAGCTCCATGAATACCTGAATGTATTCTGCCTTTCCTTTAAATGTTGCATATGCACCTACTACCTAAATGTAGAACCTTCCACAATGTCTGTAGGAAACAGGAATAGGCACAATTTTATTATCATTCTATCAGTCAAAAAACTTGCAGGTGCTTAATCCTGTAATATCAGACATTAATGTCCATGTCCAGGCCCAGTATAAATATAGCTCCAATGTCTTCAGTTCCCTCACTCTAAACTCCAGAGTTTAGCCTTCTGCTTTGTTGTTGATGTTGTCAAAGTGACTCTGCTAGTTGTCAAATGTGATTTTCTTTTTGTATTTGTTTTTTCTATGCAATCAAATATTACATAGATCAAATTAGACTGGGGTGTAACAGCATGTTCAGCAAATTTTGGCATACTATAGGTTTATGAAAGCAGGCAAAACATGCTGACATTAAATCCAGTTACCATGCTGAGTATTGCATTGTGATTTTACTGCAAAGATAAATAGAACAAAGAATTTTTATCGGCTCAATCCAAATGTGCTTTGCTGGCAATTCAAAACATTGAAGAAATCTTGCTGTACTCTACTTTGCAATACATCACAGGAGCTATTTACTATACAGATAGATAGCAACTATCAAATCCAAGGAATTATAAATTCTGCTGTCTCAGGACAGGTTCTACAATAGCTTGATACATTCTGAATTGTAAATTCAGTGGCAATAGACAGGCAAGAGTGACCTTCTACATTAATGGAAACATGCAGGAAGCAACTTGTTTTTTCACATACTTTGTATTACTTCAAGGGGATGATCCACTAAGAACAAGAAACTGCATGGTTGGAATGATGTCCCCTTATCACTAACTGTTCTTAATTTTCTTCTGTCATGAAGTGTGTTGCTCGATGCCAAGCATATACTACTTTGTCAATGCTAGTGAAAAGAACCAAAAAAGAACACAGTAGTCTGCTCTTCTACTCTATAACATGAAGAAATATTCTAAGGGGAAACCTCATTGCAGTCTACAACTTCCCCTTGAGGAAAAAGGAGAGGGGTAGGGACTGATCGCTTCTCTGTGGTGCCTCTGACAGCACCTGAGGGAATGGCCTGAAGTTGTCCCAGGGAAAGTTTAGGTTGGATATTAGAAAGAGATTCACCCAGAAGGTGTTTGGGTAATGGAACAGGCTCCCCAGGGAAGTAGTCACAAAACCAAGCCTGACCGAGATCAAGAAGTATCATTTGGATGATACTCTCAGGCACATGGTGTGACTCTTGGGGATGGTCCTGTGCAGAGCTAAGGGTTGGACTTGATGATCCTTATGGGTCCCATCCAACTCAGCATATTTTCCGAGTTTAGAACTGTAAAAGGCAGCTAGATGATCTAACCTGGATTGCTTTATACCTCAGGTATAAAAAACCCCCAAAATAGAACAAAAACTCCTAAAAACCACAGATCATGCTGTCAAGTTGGGTACTGTGTTCATATGTCTCTGTGTTTGTCTTAACCCTTGTCTAATAAGGGTGAAATAAGATACCAGTAAAATACATTAGCCATGCTCAGCCTCTGCACTGAGTGATGGATCTCCAATATCAATCATAGGTAGCAGGGAAACCTCTCCACTCAGGATCTAAAACACAACAGATGCTGCTCTGACAGTTTTCATTATGCTAAAGTAGTGTATCAACAAGACTGCTTCTGAAGGTTTGAATTTGGTGCTATCAGTTTTCTTAGGAATAATAACCATTGCAGATTTCTCTTTTGACATTGAAACATGTTCTTACATTGAATCGCAAAGCAAGCTAAGGAAAACAGCCTAAATTAAAAATTTAGGGCATTAGGATCTGTCCTGCAAGTGGATAGTAAATAACTATTTACAAAATGTTCAATAGCAGGGGCTTGAATGAAATGTAAGCAGTTCTTAAGACTTTTATCTAATGTCCTCAGCTGTGCAGTGGTAATGAATGTTTGCAATTACCATGAATTTTAACTACTACTCAGTAGTAGTTTATTTTTTAATTGATTTGTTTACGAAATGCATGTGTTAGTCACATTAATGTCATATTTTATCATTTTCAAAATTACCTGATGGCAGTTGAGGAACCCTAGATGGAACAGCTTGTTTCTGTCTTTTTGAAATGCATTATGAGAGGTGATACAGTGAAAAATTAAAGTTCTTACTAATTTATTCTTCTGAAGAGAGTTCATAACAGATTTTAGCATAATATACTTTCTCAGACCCATCTCATTTCAGTATCGTATGACTGTGATTGAAATTATAACCCTCTAAACCTTTTATTAAATGTTCCTGAAAGGAAGTTTTAGGCAATGAGCAATTAAATGTGTTACAAAAAGTTAAATCTTGGCCCTAGGTATATTAAGCGTAATTAAACCACTGATTTCTGTGACTAAAGAAGGTTAGTCTTGAGCTCAGTATGGCAAAATGTGTATTAATAATGCCAACATATATTAAAAAAACTGTTATAATGGTAGATACTGAGATTATTAGAAGCCTATTTCCAACATAATTCTTTTCTTGCATCTCTCATTGCTTAATTACATAAGTGCATAATTATTTTTTACATAATTGGCTCTGTTTTGACTGATAGCCCTCTGACACAGTGCAGATAAGGAGATGTCAATGTAGTGCCCTACGAAGCCCCAGTACTGCAGGCATGTAAAAAGGAAGACAAGATCAGGTAGGGTCTTCCAATTTTCTTCTATTTTTTGCATGGCCCTCGTCCATGCTAAGCCAAAGCTGTAAAATTACTATTTAGGGCATTTGCAGTAGTGGCATTTATTTTCAGAATTGTAGTGACTTATGCAGAACCCACCAAGAGTGCACGACAATATGAGGTGCTGATTTTGCTGTTCAGTGCAACAACTTGGGGCAGAGAGGCAGGCTGAGCTCGGGCTACCTTCATGGGCACAATGGGCGTCAGGCTGGCACTGAGATTAGTTAAAGAATTAGTCTAAGAAATAAGCAGACATTCAGAGCATCTTCAAAGCATACGGTTCTCCACTACCTGTTCAGCTGATGCAGCCAGTGAGGATAACATACACTAAAACTGATGGAAGATACTGCCTGGTTCTGCTGTTTGAAGTGTTACTTTTTTGTTTTTATTGAGCTTGATTGCAAATCCCTTAGTCTATAATTGAGTTCCATTTAAATATGATTATATTAATCCTTTTACAGGTTTGCTTCTTTGTACCTCTGAGAAGGAATGACAATTTTAATAGAGCAGAAATGGAGCTGCTAGACACAGTGCCTGAATTAAAAAGGAGTCAGAGCTCCTTTTCCCATAGTGTGCCTTACTTTTAACTGGGAGGTATTTTATGCAAAAGCGCTATTCAATTCTCTCCTTGTAGACTGGAAGGGAGAAACTAGTGAACTGTTGCACAATCTTTGTCAATTAGTACGAGTGTGGAAGAGCTGGAATCGAGTGGCAATTTCAGACAGTGAAGCATGCTGCTTTTAAGTCCTCTCAGTTCTTTACTTTGGATCAAAACCAAATTCCACTGCAGTCATCTGAGCCTTGGGAGTAGCTGATATCCTTACTAAATGAAGTACATACACCTTTCTGAAGGTCTGACTCCATGCACCTGTCATTCTTCTGATTTTATTCATCAAGCAATTGCTGTGTTCCTGGAGCATGACAAACAGGAGAAAAATCCACTCTATGACCTTGATAATAAAAGTGGGAAAGCAGAGAAACCTTAAAGAATGCTGGGTTTAGCCATCAGTCTGTTTTAGCAGTTTAATAATTTAGCGTCTAGATAAAAATAACTAAGTATGTTTCTTTTTTTTAAGTTTTTGCTGAAAAATAAGGAAAAAAATTTCAGCTCTCAAAGCAAAAAGTGCATTTTGACAATCTTTTGTTTTGTTTCGTTTCACTATTATATACATATTGGATGAAAATTAATTCTTTCCCTCACTGACTTATAGAACTGCTCTTAATATTTTATGTTGAAGGAGGAATCAAATTCATAAATAATAAATCTAAAATTTCTAGATGGAATACATAGGAATATAATGAGTTTCTGTGAGAAATCACAGATTTAATGCAATAATGCAGTATTTTAAAGTCTGCTATACTCATTTGCTACAACTGCATGAGAATAAATTATCAGTCATTAATGTACGCATTCATATGAAGATAATTACTGTATTCTTCACTGATTTTTTCTACATCACTTAGCAGGAAAGCAAATTGTAGAGATCAAAAAATGAACAAGTGTACTGCAGGCAGTGGGGTCAAAATGAACGATGTATGATAAAAGATTTTGTATTATTTCATAAAATCCAATCAGTTAGATTTGAAAGCCAAAGCCATAACCACAGTTAAATAAAATAAGGGGAGCAATTTGATAAACAAATAAAAAATTATCTCAGAATAAAATATTGGAAATGAAGGGGGGAAAAAGCAGTCATAAAGGAACCAAGCTCAGTAGAAGGGTTTCAAAGGAAGGTATGTGTAGAGCTCAAAAATAGGTGCTTGCTAGCACAATCAGGCTGAGTTTCAGAAGACCTGAAACACATCTTGTGTTGAACAGGGACAAACAAAAAGAAAGCATGGGTTCATCTATATAACAGACAGATGAAACTGTGTTCTGCCTGTGTCCCAGATCTTTCAAAAACTATGGGGCTGAGCCATCAAGGGAACAGTCTCAAAAGCCAATACCATTTGAGTTCATTAAGACTTTCTAAGTGTGGGAAGAGGAATTTTGTGGCTCAGAGGTTGGTCATATGTTGGCAGCTTCTAAACTGGAGCCTCCTCTTTAGCTCTCACCTTCCTTCCTTAATATGGTGGATGATCTACTCACTTTCCTCACATGGACAGAACTGTATTGTAATGAAGTTAAAATCACAAGCAGACATCTGCAATGACTTCCACTTAAAAGATGCTGGGTGAAGATTACTTGGCTGAATTAAATAAGCAGGTAGTCAAGAAGTCACTAAACATTTAGTTCAATGTCGATAATTTTTTGTTTCAGCTGTCTGGTCAATTGGACTGAGCAGTACATAAGTGCTAAGGTTATCATACTTCCATTGTTATTACTGACAGTGCCAAATTTTCTGGATTATCCAGGTTTTTCTCTGAGGAATAGTTAATTATTCAATAAGAACGTTTTTTGGGAGGTTTTGGGGGGGGTGTGTTTGTTTGTTTGTCTTTCAAAAATCTCACCTTAGTTCAATATTGTCTATAACTAATCCCAGCCCAAATATAGATAGTATTTTTTTTTCCAGTTACAGTAGATCAGGTGCTGAAGTCACTTTTTTTTTTTTTATTGTCCATTTTTGTTATATTCTATATACACAGCTCAAATCTAGCTTCAGAATTTTACAGGCTGAGGTGCTACCATATGTCTGGAACCTAAGACCATTGTCTTTTTCATGTTTTGTTGATATATCACTGGGAAACAACTCCATAAACTCAGTGAAACTGGTCAAAAGAAGGTACTTACCCCAAGTCTCAAGTCAAGAAATTAAATCCCAGTTTACTTTTGCACATCATGTACTCTTTCTAACATCATTGTAAAAAAAAAAAAAAAGAAAAGAAAAAAAAGAGCAAAATTCAATGTCTTATGCAATCTTTTTTCTTAGAACAGCATAAAATA
>NW_020956523.1:121517-124810 GCF_003031625.1 Empidonax traillii
GAAACTGGTCAAAAGAAGGTACTTACCCCAAGTCTCAAGTCAAGAAATTAAATCCCAGTTTACTTTTGCACATCATGTACTCTTTCTAACATCATTGTAAAAAAAAAAAAAAAGAAAAGAAAAAAAAGAGCAAAATTCAATGTCTTATGCAATCTTTTTTCTTAGAACAGCATAAAATATTATTTCTTTTTCTATTTTTTTCATGGAGAGGATTCACACCTTGATAGTACAACATTCATATAACCATCATTGGCTGGTAAGGGAGGTAATAATACAGTTTGTTTTCCCTTTATCTTTCTTTCTCTAAATCTTTCTTTGACTTATCAGAAGTCAAAGAAATTTTGAAGATGTGCCAGCACTGAGGCAGTCATATTATTTGCATGAATGAGCACCAAGTTTGGACATCTGTTCTCAAACTTCTCACAGAGGGCCCCAATCTTTTTTTTCTTTCTTCATATTTACAGGTACATATAGTACAGTACAAATGCCAGTCTGCCCATCTGTCTGTCTAATTATCTGTGAGCAGTCTTTGGCATGCTTCAAAATTCTTCTTTTCAGCCCTTCACCCCTTCCTGAACATTAAACTGACCATTTTTCTCCCCTCTGAAATATTCTTCAACTTACTCCTTATGTTTAAGAAGCCAATACCATGAAATCAGAGGAATTGTCAAACCTCTCTAATAGCAGTCAAAAATTAAACAAGTATCAAGAGATAGGAAGGAACAAACAAGAAAGGAGTCAGATTTAGAAATTACAGAAAGTGAGGAAGGGAGAGAGAACAACTCACATTTCTTAACAGACATTTCGTAAAGATCTAATCTAGAATCGGTAGGTACCTTTTCCAGATGTTTCTGCAACTTTTATTTTCACAGCATGGTGTTCTTTAGTTTCACCCTTTTGAATTCATGGTCATTTGTTTGGGTTTAGTTCAATTATGTCTAACATAATGACATCTCATCCACTTTGTTGGAGATATTCCTTGATGTGCTGTAAGATTTAGTTTGTTCTTCATTACTGCTCAAGATTTATTTGATTTCAGTGTGTGACTTACTTGTCATCATTATCTATGCAGTTACAAATACACTGTTCTGTGCCCACAGATTTCTCTGTTATTGAGTTAACTTTATAGAAACAATTTATTTGGTTTACTCAGATGAGTCTGGCTAAATCATCTATGTACCACTGTTGGGAATTTGAATTAGGTCGCTCAGTCTTTGAATATTACTTATATTTTAGCTGAAAATAATAAATGAAGGTGACGCTTCTATTTTCATGTTTAAGCATACACTTTATCAATTTCTTAGTGACTTTTTATTTCTTATACAATAGTACAGATCTTACTTATCTGTGTACTTCAGACATTAAAATTCTGGAGTCTTTTCATCTTGAGCTTGAACTAGAGAGCTGCTTTGGAATAAAAATACTTCAGTGCTTTTTAAAGATAAAATATATGTTAAATAAATGTAGAAAGTTATTTCTATTTGTATAATCACATCCCATATATCTGCATTCATGACAAATATTTAAAGCTAGGAATGACAGGAAACCCCATCTCTATCTTACTTCTCCTTCTTATAATAAAATGCAGAAGATTTTTGTTGCTTACAGGAGAAAACGGATGACTTTGTCTGCTACTCCTAATACACTAATTAAAATGAAACTTTGAAAAAAAAAATATATTTTTAACAAATAGTTATGAAATTACTGTGGGACATTCTTAGTTATTGCATGACTGAATTCTTAATCCAGAATTACTGCAAAATGAAGGTCTAAAGATAGACCCATAATACTGCAAGGGAAAGGATCTTTTTTTAACAAAATAATACAGATGAAAATGAAAGTTTTGACATTACTTTCTTCAGATGTTCTAAATCCATAGTCAGCTACTGCAAGAGTTAGATTCATGGGTCTCTGCACATTGATCAGCTGTTGAATTGTTTCAGATTAATAGTTATTACAAGAAGCAATGGTTAAATAGAACCAGCTGCTACCATAGTTAACAAATGATGGATTACAAAAAATATTTGACCGACATTCACAGAATTCTCTATTTGGTAGAAAGACAGTAATGAACATGAAGATAATAATGTTTTTCCATCAGTAGCTCATTCCAGGCATATGTGCTGAGTTCAGGCTCAAATATCAAGACTGTTAAATAGATATAGAATGCCATGCATATGGTCTGCCTATTACAGATGTAATCGTACCAATTTTGAGATAATGGGCAGGGTCGAAGGGGAAATATTTTACATGTGCTCCTAAGAGTATCATCAAGGAATTTTCTTAGATATAAATTTAAAAAGGAATACTATAGGGGCTCAAGCAAAGATTTATGTAGTACCAAAAATAATCAAGTGTGTATGACAACAACCCAGAACCAGACTTTTATATTCATTAACAGGGTGATTGTCCAGTTCCAAGGAGAGCCACAGAGCAATTTATAGTGCTCAGGTAAATGTGTTTTCACTGTGCTTCATTCTGAATACATCTTCACTGTGCATATTACAGGCATTTTGCATCTCAAACTTCAAGTTCTTAGAGAACTTACAGTTCTTTTAAAAAAGAACTGTAATATTGAACTTCTGGTAATGGTGAGAAAGTGATGTTATACCAGTGGTTTAATTGTCAGTCTTTCACCAGCTTGACACAGAGGAAGTGTCTCTGTCAAAGGAGATAGGTGAAAGAAAAATTAGAAGCAGTTATTATATTAATGAACTAAAAGATATTTTAGCTATTCCTGAGAAGACTTTTCTCCTAATCTTACATGAAATCTGAAAAGCATACATTTGGGGAAAACTACATTAGTATGTTAAAATTAAATATGTTTTTGCTTTTATGTTAAAGTATTGATTTTAAATAATACATGTATACATTCAAATTCCTCTGCTGTGATACAAGAGTAATTTCACTCCCTACATGCACTGAGATCAAATTTATTCTGTTAAGATTAGAAAGTCTGTCAAATAGAGAAAGCTTCCCCTGTAGAAGCACTGTGCTCTACACTGGTAAAATTTTGTTGCTTTGCAGAAGCTCCTGCTATGACTGTGACTCATAAGACAGTAAATCCACTTTTAAATTGCTTGTTCTGAACCCAAATATGCTGATGCTGTATAAGAAAACACTGAAGCCAGCACAAAAGCAATCTGCTGATTCAGAACTGCTGGATTTTTTAAACACAAATCAAGTCTCAGTAAACTTTGTGTGAATTAAGGATTCTGTCCTCCCTTGCCACTGGAAAGATACAAAAAAAAAAAAAAAAAAAAAAAAAAAAAAAAAAAAAAAAAAAAAAAAAA
>NW_020956523.1:125392-129734 GCF_003031625.1 Empidonax traillii
AAAAAAAAAAAAAAAAAAAAAAAAAAAAAAAAAAAAAAAAAAAAAAACTCAAACCATAAGAATTTCATAAATTTCATAATGAGTTTTGGCAAATTTGATGGAAATGCCTATTCTTCATATGGTGAAAAATTATCCAGAGTGATTGTGAAATTATAGAATAAGATCCGGTGACACTAGGAATTAGAAAGAGTTGTTTCATCTGCTAAAAAAATACACATCTCTTCCATAAGTTTCAGAGCCAAAACCAGTAAAATTTGGAGTAAATATGTCCTTGCTTTGCAAGATATTTTTAGCAATCCAATCTGTTTCTATTTTAAGCAGATCTGTTTTCCAGTGCATTTGTCCATGTCTGAGTTTCTTCAATCAGGTGTAGGAACCTTTAAATTGAATTTTTGCATTTCTGTTTTCATTTTAATAGTTTCATATTAATTAAATCAAATGAAATCAAATCTTATGACTAGTGTTCCAACATGAAGATCAAGTGTAATAACACACAATAAAATTCAAGTAATTACCTAATTGCCAAGATATAAATTGTTTAAAAATGATGATTAATTCGTTTGGCATTTACAAAGATGAAAATGCTAATAAAGTAATTGGAGAGAGACATATTGCCTTAAATGAAACAAGTCTCAATCTGTAAATCTCAAAGAAACACAGGCTTAATTTAAATGGAAATATTTTAAATTCCTTTTATTTAATATTTTCTGATAAAGATGGTGATTTTTGCCCAACAGGCAGCCTTTTGCAAATGAAAATATTACTCCAATAGCAATTCAGGATTTCTGTTCAAGCAGCAGTGATTTATTTTAACAAATTTTCATATATAAGAATATTGATGTGTAAAATAAGTTACAAAGAGTAAAGGCTTAGTATAATTTATTTGGAAGTCAATTTTGTGACTTGCTACAAAGCTTAGTCAGAAAAAAACTATCAAATTAATTTTTAAAATCCGTGTCTTTGATCCCAAACTTTATTCTTTTCCATTCATGCTGTCTCATAGTGAGTATTTTGACTGAATGGCCAAATTGTACTTTATTTCTTAGAATGATCCAGAACATAGATATTATACACGTTTTACATGACTAGTGATGTAAAAAGTTGAATATTAAAAAACATTTTTTTAAAATATTCCAGTCAGAATATGCTCATATTTTTTCATAGCCGAGGGAATTCTGTAAGTCTGGGGGAAGGAAAAATAACATCCTGAAGTAAATTTGAACCTTCCACAACCAAGGCTAATTCTATGGATTTAGATACCAAAATGTTACCTCTAGAATACCTGAATATCATCTAACCATTAATTATCTAGTACAAAATATTATCCTATAATATCATCTTTTTTTTATGTTCTGCAAATTGTCACACACATGGATAGGAAATAGGTATAATTTATATTTTAAACACACATTTGTACCATCACAGCTAAAAAAAAGGTTCAAACCAGCATTGCATCCAAGAATTTCTTGATGGTCTATATTTTTCTCTTGATTATGAATAACTGAGTAGTGAGCTACCAAATTCTGATTGAATTTGAAATTCAGGCAGGACTTCATCCAGTAATTTCCTTCAGAAAGTACCTATCCTTAAAAGGTGAACATAACACATCTCCAGTCTGTTAGGCTTACGTGTTATACAAAACTGGAAAAATTTCTAAAGCAGAATCAAAGCAGAAGGAAAGCTTTTGTCATTGAAGTGTTCCAACCTTCTCCAAGTGTTCTTAGAGTTAGATTATTTCATCTTTAAAGAGAAAAAAATAGAATTACATTAAAGTCAACTTGAAAAAACAGAGAAAATAAAAAACTTGAGTGATCACACAGTTGTAAGAATTAAAGCATAACTGAGCTTAAGATCTCAAACACTGTATCTTCAGTCTCTCAGATGTGAAACCAGATCAGTAAAGTATCTAACAGGATTAAACATATATCTTGACTCAAAGCCTCTTGCTTTCTGGTGAGCTTCTGGTTTTGAGTTTACACTGATGTATAATATCAACAACATAAACATTCTCATTTTGAGATGAAAATACCAGTAGAAAATGTGATATTAGCTTGCAGCTATGAAGTTCCTTTATAGTCACAGTGAACATGAATCTTTCATCTCACCCTTTGGGGTTTTTTTGGGGTTGTGTTTTTTTTTTTTTTTCTTTATGACAGCATTGCCTAAGGGCTTCAGCGTGTATTCCTTCATTCTTTTAACACTACCTAGCCTTCTTTACTAATTATGACTTTTGAGTCTCAGTGCCCAAATTCCAGAGGAGTTCAGAAAAGAGCTGGAATTCCTCCTGAGGGAGTAGAGGTTGCAAAAAAACCTTGGACATTTTCTCAATCCCAATTTGTCCTTCCCCACTCTTCTCATATCTGTTGTTATTCCTGTGCAAAAAACATGAAAGTTCTTGGTCCTTGCAAGAAATTGCTTAGAAACTAGCAATACAGTTTTCCTGTATCATCACTGTTATTTGAATACCTTTGCAAGGATGGCAATAATAACCCTCTTCATTCCTTTGTTTAACAGTCATCAAGCCTGAGGTAAGACACTCTTAGTAATTTAGACAATCATTATTTTGTTAATAAATAAATCCAAATGTGGAGAAACAAATTATAAATACAACCAATTCCAGTCTGATGAGGAAAAGCTTCTAGACGCTTCTTTTCTATCCAATTAGGTAGAAAGAGTAGTCTGTGAAAGTGCAGCCAATGGACCATGGTTCATAAATGACTCAGAGGTCTTAAACTCTTAACGCAGGTATAGTGATCACTAATGACCTCTTTGCAAGGATAATTACTGCAAATCCATACTTATTTCATGTTTGGCAGTAGGACCACCTGATTAACAAACTGATTTATCTGCTGCTCATGTCACTACTGAACAACCAAAGAGGCAGGCTGTTCATTTGTTCTGCTACAAACTACAGAGAGAGAATGTGTCTTCCCTGCTTGGACTGCAAAAGTAGCTACACTCAAATTGCAGAGTAGTGATTCTGCATTAATTGCATCTCCTTTTGTATGAGGCAAAATCCATGGCCCTTTACATTGTCATTTATTTTATTTTCTTCTTTTCCACTAACTGTTAGTATTTTTGTAGAATCCTAGAACAGATTGGGTCTAAAGTGACCTTGAAAGGTCATCTATTTGCCTCCCTGCAATGACCAGGGACACCTTCAACTAAAAAAGGTTGCACAGAGCCACATACAACCTGACCCTGAGTGTTTCCGGAGATGGGGTACCCACCACTGCTCTGGGCAACCTGTTCTTTTACCATCCACATTGTGAAAAATTTCTTCCTTATATATAATCCTAACCTAGCTTCTTTCAGTTTAAAATCACAGTATCTTGTCCTATCACTACAGGCCCTATTAAAAAATTTGTCTTCCTCTTTTGTCTAAGCCTCCTTTAAGTATTGAAAGGACACTTTTCTGAGTATGAGGGACAGCTGTGGAAGATTAGTGGTAAAGGACTCACAAAGGTAATGTTACTGCATTATAAAAATAAGTTAATTAAGCCAATTTGATTTAGCTCAAATATGTCCTAAATCATGCTATCAGTTTGTATTTGAGTCTCATTAGATGCATTATTTGAAGTTATAAATCAATGTATCTCCGCAATACAGATAAGCCCAGAGGCTGGAGTGCTTTATAAATGCCCACAAACGAAAGTCCCTCTATGAGCTTGAAACCTGTCAAGTAGCACACTGAATATACATATATTACTGGGTACCACATATTAAACCTTATCAAGGTCAATCCCCACCCTTTATTATTAAGGCTTTAAACTATACTCCACTCTCAAAGGGATATTTTTACCTGATCCTTGTAACAAAGACTCTATCTCACTGTGTTTCCTTCCACAGCCCTGCTGCTAAATGGCACCTTAGGTTTCTGCTTTCAATAAAAACAGTAAATAAAATCATCTTAAAGATCTCTGGTTTTGCTGACTATGCTATGAAATCTTGAATTAAAAGAAAGTTCATAAATAATCCTATAATCATATCCAAGCAACTGTGTTAAGAGCACTACAAAAGTTCTGAGTTCAAACACTTAAAAACTAAGGAAAAAATTATGGTTGAGGTTACAAGTGTAATCTCGGTTCAGCAGGAGTGCAAGTAAGTGTGACAAGAGGATGAGTCAAACAGAGTTTTGAGGATTTGTCTGCAATTTTCATCAAAGTGAGCACACCTAAAGCACCAAAAATCTTTGAGCCACAGGAGCTATATTTTCTTAGAAGTGAAATAAAATCAAAGAACATTTTTCAAATGAAGAAAACTTGTTGACAGAAAGGTGAAGCTATAAACACATTATCCCTGTCCACTGTGCCCTTGGAAGGATCATCCTTCCCTTCAGGTT
>NW_020956524.1:0-74005 GCF_003031625.1 Empidonax traillii
GAGCCCTCTTGTCCTACTGCTGGTTCCTGGGAGAAGAGACCAAACCCCCCCTGCTCCCCCCTCCTGTCAGGGGGTTGCAGAGAGTGCTGAGGTCTCCCCTGAGCCTCCTCCTCTCCAGGCTCAACAACCCCAGCTCCCTCAGCCTCTCCTCACAGCACTTGTGCTCCAGTCCCTTCCCCAGCCTCGTTGCTCTTCTCTGGACACACTTCTTTGGACATGCCCAAATCTCCTTTCAGCAGAGCCACCAAACCATTTGCAAGTATCTTCTCGTCCCAGGAGTGATTCCTTCCAGTCTCTGTGACAGCTCTGAGCGATTTAAACTGAGCAATAGGTGTTATCCACACAAGAATCTTGAAATGACAGTTATTTTGCAGGATGTGAGAGGGCCCTGCCGCTGCAGGTCACGGTCATTTGCTGCCAAAACTGTTGGAACTCAGGACTTTGTTGCCAAACACATGCTCCCTGGGAAAGGTGACTCTTTTAACTGCATTTTCTGCTTTCATATGGTTGAAGATGGCAGGCTTGAAAGAAACACCTTTTTCAAGCAAGTCTCCTCCTGGAATACTTAACTCAGCCACTAAATAGAAGAAAACTCACTCCATGGAAAAGGACTTCGTGTTGCCCCTGTTAATCTTTCATCTAATGCCCTCCAAGAGCTTGAGGAGAGATATCAAGGCATGATCTTTTATGAGAGCATTACAGAGATCAAGAGGCATAAATGTCAGCTCATCCACAGCTCCCTGTCCCTTAGCTGAGCTGCTGGTCCAGCAGGCAGGGAAGAATGGAAATTTTTCTTTTCTGCCCTCCCCAAGGATCTGTTCCTGTGGAAAACCAACTGCTCCTCTTGAGTGGGGCAGGATCATCCCCCAGAGCTGCTGCTTTGCCATGTCCAAATCGTGTCTGGGTATCCCCTGGTGGAAGGGAGCTCAGCTCACAATTTGGACTTGACAGCAGGAAGATAAAAAGAAAGAACAGGTCTGACCTTGCCAAAAGATAAGGGGTAAGTCTTTGGTGTGTGTGTTCTGTCAGTCTGCCCTGAGCTGTTCTTGCAGGATGCTGTGGTTGTCACTGCCCCTGGAGGTGTTTAAGGATGTGGCCCTGGTCTGGTTGACATGGTGGTGTTGGGTCACAGGTTGGACTAAATGACCTCAGAGGCCTTTTCCAAACTCATCCATTCTGTGATCCCCTAGTTCCTCCAAAGCCAGGAATCCTTGCCTTGCACACTAAAATGTCACCTGCCCAAAGACACAGCCCTGGATGGTGGCACCTGCCTGTGCTCCCTGCTCAACTCCTGCAGGGGAGGATCTTCCCACAGGACTCGCTCCTGTGCAAAGCAGGAACCAGCCACAGGTCAGAACAGCCTCAAGATCTTGGAGAGCAACTCCTAACCTTAATTTCCTTCTCTGGAACATACTGTGCAGCTTCTGCTTTTGGAAAGCCAGTGTGAGCCCTGCACCCAGGTGAGCAGGGGCTGGACTTTGCTTGGAGCAATGTGCTGGTTGCTGGAAACACTTGGTGCTGAGGAGAGAAGGAGCTGGCATCTTGTGGCATCATGTGGCTGGATGCTCTGGGCTCTGCAAGCACCGGCCTCCAGGTGCAAGAAATAGGATCCTGAAGCATATTTCCTAATTTTCACCTTTTGGTGCCGATTAAACAGCGTCTCAGGAGGTCATATTTAGATTACAGCATTCATGCACTTCGGGAGAGACAGTTCCTGTTCAGCAGGAGTGAATTATGCTGTAGCCACACTGTTGTGTTTCGAGGACTATCACTGTCCAGCACATTTTTCTTCAGCAATGCCACTTCATGGTTAGAAAGTCTCAATTTCAAGTCACATGTGTAAACATTCCACTAGTCATTTATCTAGGTTACAATTTGTAAAGATGACAAGTAATTTAAATAGTGTATGTAACACAAAACCCCTAGTACTGATTTAGTAGCCTTATTATTACCCTGTCAGTAAAATTAATGTTCTATTTTCCACAAAACATCCATTCAATCTTCCTATCTGCAGCAGCAGAGAGGTTGGGATATGGGCTGAGGTGTCCTCAGAGGTGTGTTGTGTCCCAGCACTATCACTGTTGCCAGCAGAACAGGCTTTTTTCCAGGATTGTCTTGCATTAAAAACACCACATCCCAACTTAGAAGGACAGCACCAGAGTGACAGACAGACCAAAGTGTGAATCCACAGGCATGATTCACCCAGCAACTGGCTCCTTTCCAACAAAAAGGGTGGAATTCTTTTTTTTGGTTTGAGTAGAGGAGCCTAAAGGGAAAGCACAGGAAGTAAAATTTTAGCAACAAGCTCTGCAAAACCACGTTCTGTTTTATAACAAGAGGGAGGGGGATCCTCTCCCACGTTTCCCCCCTTTTCTGGACCGTGTTTTCCAACAAGTGCAGTCGGTTCTAAATTGGCAGGGAGCAGCAGGAGGGGGCTGTTCCCAGGGGAACACCAGGCAGGAGTGGGGAACAGGAAGGCAGGAGTGATGTCCTGCTGCAGTCCCCAGGGCCTGGCCAAGAGGAGCGGGTCCAGACCCCTCATGGGGTCAGCCAGTCACCTCCAAGTCTGGATCAGCAAGATCCAAGGCCATGCACAGCCTTATCCATAGTGAGGCCAGACATGGACCAAAGATCAGGATTGAGTGAGCGGCTCCAAGAAGGGCTCTCCCAGCTCTTTCCCAACAACCTGACACCTGGTACAGCTGCACCTGTTGAGAACAGCCAGTCACAGAGGCCCAGACTGACAGAATCAAAGACCTCCAAGATTATCAAATCCACCCTGCGCCCTATCCCCACCTTGACCCCAGCCCAGGGCACTGAGTGCCAATCATTCCTTGGACATCTCCAGGGATGGGGACACCTCCCTGGGCAGCCCCTTCCAATGCTTAACAATCCTTTCCATGAAGAAATTCCTCCTGAATTCCCTCCCCGCCTTGTGGGGTGCCTTATTAGAGATGGCTTTTGAAATCTTTTAATCTGGATTCCTTTTTTTTTTTTCCCCATACACTAGAAAGCTTGGGAGGAAATTAAGGGAGACACACAGGGGAATGTGCAACCTGAGAGACTCCTCCTCAGTTCAACTGACATTTCTCTCTCTCTTCCTTTCAGGGAGAGTGGCTGTCCCATGAAGAGTTGTCTGGTTGGGTGCACGGGCACAGTAAATATGGCTGTAAATAATCTCCTGTGTGATGGCAGGAACCTGGGGGAGTAAAAAATTAACTGTCAGCTTGAGAAGGGAAAGAACAAAGCCATTAATTAAAAGCATCAAAACAGGCTTGGGAATGCTGCACCATGGGATGGCTGCCAGCAAGGTGTGGCTTTTCCGGGGGTCTCTGAGGGCAGCAGAGCCTTTCAGGAGATCACCTTGGTCTTTGGATTGGCCCCTCAGCAGGGCCTTGTGCTGGGTGGACAGACAAGGAGCTGTCAGAGCGAAGTGGGACACTCATAACATTGTTTGTGCTTCCTCAGAAGGGAGGATACATTTGAGAGATTCCAAGGTGTTTCTGGAGAGGTGTCCACCTAAACTGGCCATGATGGCAGGGGCTGAAAGGAAAATGAAGCCCTGGAGAAGAACCAACTGTTGAAGCACTTTAACTGGTGAGATAACCAGATATTTATCTTTTTGAAGTTGTTCACGATGAACAAAGGAAAACTGAACCAGCTCGGCCTGCTTCGCCACCTCTCTTTACACCCAGATGTTGATGAAGGTTCCCTTAATCACATGGGGGGGTTTTTTATAAAGCAATTTATTTTGCCATTTCTGTTCAGTTACCTGCAGGTTTCTAAACCTTTTGGGTAGACTTGGGTGAAGCTTTTAAGGCCCTGGAGTTGTGAAGCACCAAGCTGACCATGAAGATGTGGGATGTACATTCTTGGAGGGTTTCAGAACACAGTTGGACAAGGGCTGAATGACCTGATCTAACCCTGAAGTTGTCTGCTTCGAACATTTCTGTGATTCCAAATTCTCTGTGCTACCACAAGACTAGAAAAGAGATGTTTTATTAAAAGCTGAAATGT
The DNA here is from genome assembly GCF_003031625.1 of Empidonax traillii. Taxonomy (NCBI): domain Eukaryota; kingdom Metazoa; phylum Chordata; class Aves; order Passeriformes; family Tyrannidae; genus Empidonax; species Empidonax traillii. The sequence goes on from NW_020956524.1 coordinate 4,018, forward strand.
TTATTCAGTCTCTTAAATCTGCACACTCAAGAAAGCAGAAATGATTTCTTTTTATTTATAATACAGTTCTGAGATTTCAGGACTAATCTGATGAAGGCTTCGATGACTTCTCTGCCTTCCATTTTTTGGTTTTTTTTTTTTAAGTGATAAGGGCCTTGAAAACTAAAAAACCCGGGAATTATTAGTTAAAAAAACCAAGCAAAGTCCACTCATGGCGACTTTTCCTTTTGCTTCTCAGCAGCTTGTGCTGAAATTCCAAGCTGCTCTGGAAGCTGCCTGGAAGGAGACACCTCAGGAGCTCAGTTGTCTGCGTGGGAGAGGAAAGAGGGAGGCATTTAAGGATAAGAAAAGTGAGCCAGGGAAGAGCAAAGAGCTACTCATGAGTCAAATTGAGTTAATTCCTGTCAGTGGTGAATCCACCGCTGGGGTTTTACCTGTGCTGGTTCCAGCAGAGGGAAAAAGTGCAGTGGTGTGTCTGTGCTGCCTCCAGAGCTGTGCTGGCATCACCTCCCCTGCCCAGGGCTGCAAGATATGGGGCAGAAAGTGCTTTTTGGCAAGACTGAGACCTCCTAAAATGATGCAAAAAATAACTGCTGGAGGATGTGCTGGAGAAAGGGTACATGCAGTGGGAACCACTGGAAAGAGGAGGGTTATGGTCTGATGCATCAGGGAGGGGGAATTGCCCAGTGAAGATGGACCAGGACACATCTGAGTATGGAATCTGGAGTGATAGTGTTAGTGTGGGATGGTGAGCTGATTAAATACACAGCTAATAGATGAAATACACGATTAATACATGAAACGCATTAAATGTATGAAATGAATGGGGGTTCTCCTTATGCTTAGCATGCAAATGAAATAATTAAAATTGAAAAAAAAAATAAAAAGTGAGATGCAGAAAAGAAACCAAGCAGCAAGCTGGAGAATGCAGAGCTTAACACAACTGGGATGCTGCCCAAGGGGAGGGAAGGGTGCAATTTTGGGATTCTCTGTTTCCAGAGGGTCTCACCTCTCTCCACGAGGAGTTCTTTGCAGCTGTACTTGATGCCCTGCTGCCTGGATGAAGGAACCTGGATGGAATCCCATCTGTGGTGTTGGTGGGAGTTGGAAGAGGGCACACTGGAAAATGCTGTTAGTTCTGGTGAATGAGCCAAAGCAGAGCATGGAAAAGCCGAAATGATCAATTTGGAAGGAATCCAGAAAAAAAGCTGTAGGAGGAGCCTGGATGATCTTTTCTCACACAGGATCCCAGAATGGGTCTGGTTGGGAGGGACCACAGTGGGGCATCTGGTCCCACCTCCTGCTCCAGCAGGGTCATCCCAGAGCACATGGATTGTGTCCAGACAGTTCTGGAATATCCCCAGTGAGGGAGACTCCACAGCCTCTCTGGTCTCTGTTCCAGAGTCAGGAACAGGAACAGGAAAGAAATTCTTCCTCATGTTCAGGTGGAACTTCCTGGGCATCATTTTCTGCCCTTTGCCTCTTGTTCTGCCAGTTGGCAGCAGCAAGAAAAGCCTTTCAGAGAAAGGGAAACAGGCCACTCTAAATGACAGGGGTGCTCCCTGAGAACTCTCTTTAGTGCCAGTGGATCCACACCAGCACAAGCTCCTGCCAGGTACAAACTATTACCTTTCTTTTGGGCAAGATCTGCACCTATTGAGGAAGATTCACTCCACCAGACCCAGGAGCTCCCAGAGATGCTGCCAGTGTGAGTCCCTGGAGGACAGGGGCATGGCTGTGGATTATCCTGGTTAAATATAGCAGCTGCACAGGGATAGATGGGCAGAAATTATCAGCTCCCTCAGTGTGCTGTTTGGTTGCTGTGCTGCACAACAAGGACTCCTGAAATAAATGGCAACACAGAAGAGGATATTTTTAAAGGTCCTCACCCTGCACAGCGCTCTGTCCATCCCTCTTTTAACCAGGAATGCCACTAATAGTAATAAATGTGTCCATTTTCCTACTCCAGCTTGTTAAACTCATGCTTTGCTGCTGCACATCAGAGATAACTCAGCATTGGAGCTCCTGGTAAAGCTGAAGAGCTGGGCCCAGAGGAGAGGGAAGGAGAGGTTGGTGGGGAGGCATCCAGCAACTGAAGCAGAAAAAATGTGCCTTTATAAATCCTTCATCCCTTACATCTTCCCAGAAACATTTCTCAGCCACTTCCTTATGGAAAATTAAACTCTGTCCTGGCAAGAAAATACACTCATGTAACTTCTGTGCTTCAAGACAGTCTCACTCTGTCATTTATTTGGAACAGCAGGGCTTGTCTTGGCTTCTTTTCTTGGTTTGTCTTGTCTGGGAGCAAAATTAAACTGAGGAAAGCATCTCTCATCCTATCTAAAGATGTAGCCTGAAGGGTACAAGGGTGGAGAAACATCAGAAAATTAGTTAGGAGCTTCTGGGGCCATCAGCTCTCATCAGGCAGAGCAGTGCTGAGGGCTCCTCTGCCAAGGGAGGCTGGTTGGGAACCACACACAGGCTGGTTCTGGGTCTGTGTGAGGTCCTTGCACCCCATCCCTGTCCCTGGGTTTGGGGGGGCTGACTGTCCTCATCTTTGAAACACTCAGAGGAGACTGGAAACACAGAATCATGGAATATGCTGAGTTGGAAGGGTCACACAAGGATCATCCAGTCCAACTCTGGCCCTGCACAGACACCCCAACAATCCCACCCTGTCCCTCAGAGCGTTGTCCAAACCCTCCTGCAGCTCTGGCAGCCTTGGGGCTGTGCCCACTGCCCTGGGGAGCCTGTTCAGTGCCAACCACCCTCTGGGGGAAGAACCTTTCCCTGAGATCCCAACCTGACCCTGCCCTGACACAACTTGCTGTCATTTCCTTGAGTCCTGTCGCTGGAGATGAGTTCTCCTCGTGTTTCACCCTTCTGGACTTTCTGCCAGCACCATCACTGTGAGTTGGTCTGTCTGAGGGTGCTGCCTGTCCTGCCCTTGCCCTCTCTGCCTTCCCTCCATGGAGCTGGAACTGGAGCCACCTGGCATCAGTGTTGTGTGTTGGTTCTTCAGGTGGAAGGGGCAGAGCTGGTATAAGGATTTTGTAACCCTGTATTAAAAGCTTTCATGGGATTTCCCAGGTTTCCCGAGTCCTCTGGGCAGGGATCCTTGAGCTGGAAGCTTTGCTCATGGCTCACTGGTGCACAGGTACAAAACCTGGTGTTTAGTGCAGTCAAAGTTGCCATTTGATTAAGTAAGTGGTTCTAGAGAACCACTTTGAGGCCATACAGGGAACAGCCTTGTCCTGGAGAGCTGTCCCAGAGCACAGAACCATGGAGTCACAGAATCCAGAATGGTTTGGGTTGGAAGGGACCCTCCAGTTCCATCCCCCTACCATGGGCAGCATGACTGGTGATGTGCACCCCTGAAAGCCTCCCCAATCCAACTGCATGAGCAGCACTGCCAATGAAATGGGGCAGAAAGGAAAATGAGCTGAGATCTGGAGGATCAGGGCATTTCCAGGAGAATGTCAGGGAATGGGTCTCTCTCTCAGGCTCCAATAAAGCACTGCTGGGACCCAAAGGGTCACAGAAGGAAGACACTAAGAGGATAAGACACAGAGACAACACAGATGCAAGGTGTGGGCAGACTTGGCCTTTGACAGAGCCCGAGGATAAGCAGAGCTGTGCATCTGTGGAGGAAATCATCCATGGGGAAAATCACGATCCCAGGTCAGGGATGAGCAAATCTGGTGAGCTTCCTGCTGGGCTTTAACCACGAGAGCCCACATATACAAGGAACAATCAGCTGTGGGCTGTAAAAGGAATCCTTACTAAAGTGATTTCATGTCCAACAAATGCTGTAGACCCTCACCTGACTGGGCTTGAGATGAGCAGTAACTTGGTGTAGAGCTGGAGTGGGACATTAGGAAAGCCCTTTCTGGAAAGCTCTACACCCCTTCTCACCCTTGGTGGGCTGCTCATCTTGATTTGCTGTGACTTTCCATATATTTCTGGAGAAAAGTGAATGACATGGAAAATGAGAGGCCATCATTCCCCTTCTTGCTTTACACAACGTTGTTATTCTCTCACTCAGCTTTGTTTAAGGAGCTCAAGGTGATGGAAGAGCTGTTTCCAAGGGACTGGGACGAACTGCATTTGGGTTTCAATTTTTGTTGTTGTGGTTGGCCCTTCTAAATAGGGGGAACTGCCAAGGCTGGCATCAAAACCAACATATTTGAGGGAAACAGAAGAAATGCAGCTTTTGCCTGAAGACTCTGATGCCCTCTGTTTCCAAGTGACAGTATCCTCAGCCAAATTCCTGCTGTTGGCTGGTGCAGAATAATTCAGGTGGTATCTGCTCTTATTCTCACTTCTGGGATCTTTGCTTGTGCACCTGATCACAGAGACAGCGTTTGGAGTGAAATTCTCTCTATCCTATTGTGTTGCAGGTCGCATATTGCAGGAAATGAAGCTGGAACAAACTTGAACTATTATTAAATGTTTTTAACTTAATCTTACAAAGTGACAAATTTGGGAGGGCAGGTCTTTAACTGCTGTGGAATGTCCTCTTTCCCTTGGCTTCAGTGAAGCAGTGATGATTTATGGCATTATGCGGTCCCTTTCCAGGATTCTGAAAGTCCAGGCAGGAGGGAGATCCAGGCCCCTTCTGCCTTGAGATCTTAGAATTGTTTAGGTTGGAAAAGACCTTTTTAAGACCATCAAGTCCAACCACTAACCCAGCACTGCCAAGCCCCTGAATCACGTCCCCATGATCTTTAAATCCCTCCAGGGTACAGCTGCTTCAAGGATTGAATCACCAATTATTTTCTTCCATGATGGACATTTGGTTGAAGCTAAAATGTTTTGTACAACATAGCTATATTCTCTGACATGTGATGGACAAGGCTCTCAGGTTCAGGAGTTTACCAGGGAGAGAAAAGCTTCTTCCTGGAAGGAGGGGAGGTCAAAGCAAGCTTCTTCACTGCCTGCTTTCCTTGTGGGGAGCTCAGTTTGGCTCTTTTATTTTGTCCAGGATGATTAATTAATCTGTAGGTCATAGACAATATTCCAGTTGGTCTCCTAAAATCAGTTTATTTTCCTTGTCAAGTGGCTGCAGTGACATTGTCACAATATTTCTCTGACGTTGCTCTTGGCACTCTTGAAAAATCATCAGCGTGTTTGCACTTCCATGTTGTTTATTCCTCAGTGACTTGAGGAATAAACTTCCAGGGATTGACTGAAGTGCCACTGAACTGATAAAATACAAGCTCTGCTTGGCCAGGCACCCACAACTTCTGCTTTTGGGGTTTGGGAAAAGCACTGATGAGTAGGTGCTTCAGCAGCCGTTGTTACATTCGCCCCTTGTTTTTTGTATTACACCTTCTCTGAAATCATGTAACTATTATCTCATAATATAATAACTCTCCTCCTCCCCCCCTCCTTCAATTTCATCAGCCTTTCAGCCATCACACTGCACTGGGGTTGCCTTTCATTTATTTGTCTAACATTTAAAACGTGTCCCTACTTCTGCAAACCCCTTAATTAAAATACCACTTAAGTCTTTAGGCTTTTCTACCCAGAAAATAATTGGTCTTGCAGTGAGCAGATGCACTTCTTGATAACTGAATTCTGCAGAAGGCCACATGCTCCTTGTTATTTTGAGTTTTTTTTTTTTTTTTTAATGACTGTTTTGCAGTTTTCCTCATGCAGGACATTTTGAGTTCTACAAGTTTATAGTTTTCTAAATTCTCTTTTTTTTTTTTTTTTTTTTTTTTTTTTTTTTTTTTTTTTTTTTTTTTTTTTTTTTTTTTTTTTTTTTTTTTTTTTTTTTTTTTTTTTTTTTATATTTTCCTCCAGAAAAAGATGAGAAGGTGTTTCACAGAATCCCAGAATGGTTTGGGTTGGAAGGGAATTTAAAGATCATTTATTCTCACCCCCTGCCATGGGCAGGGACACCTTCCACTAGCCCAGGTTGCTCCTTTTATCCAACCTGGCCTTGGACACTTCCAGGGATCCAGGGTCAGCCACAGCTTCTCTGGGCAACCTGTGCCAGGGCCTCCCCACCCTCCCAGCCAAGAATTTCTTCTGTAAATCTAATCTAAATCTCTCCTCTTTTACAGCCCTGTACCACTTAATTCAAAGGAGAACAAAAGAACATCCCTAGGATGCAATTTATTTAACACTTCACTAGTAAGGTGAACGGGAAAGGGAAGTAATTTAGGACGTGAATTATTGCTGAAGCATCTCTAGGATTGGGGGGTTATTTTAGAGGGAAAAAAAAAAAAAAAAAAAGGAAATAAACCCCGTATTTCTCAGCCTTGTAATTGAGAGGCTTGGCAGAAATAGCAGTGATGCTCTGCCTTCTGCCTGGCCCTGCCCTGCTCCTGCCTCCCTGCCGGGCTCTGCCCTTCCCCCCGTGTGGCTGCAATCTGTGCCGTGTCTTCGCTGCTTTCACAGCTTGTCATTCCTTCCTGAGGAAACCTTACACTTCACTCAGGGGCCCAGATCCCCTGGGCTTGCTGGAGCACCTGGTGTGACCCCCTAGGCTGTGTATTGGGAATCCTTCTACCAAAATACCTGGAGGAGAAAAGTCCTCCAACCTCCGGGTGCTGGTGAGATAGGAGCAGGTAGAGGAGGAATTGCTTTCTTTCCTGTTTCCTTTTAGTTGTTCTATTGACTTTCTTTCCATTATTTTTTTTTCCCTCCAGTGGATAATGGGAAAAGAAAATGGATTTTTTTTATTTATTTTTTTTTTTTAAGTTAAAGATTTATTTCAGTGGCAAGTCATTTAGCATGACCAAGGAAATGAGTCAGTGATCCCAAATGTGATCCTGGGATGGAGAGAGACATATTCCCCCCCCCCCCCCGACTTATTTTTTCACATATATCCCTACACAGAAAATAGATTTGTGTGGAGAATATGCATTGCAAGGAATCTACTGATGAATCAGTGTGAAGGAGGAATTCCCAGATCCCTATGCAGCCTGAAATGTCCCCACTCTGCTGCACCAGGGACCTGAACACACTTTCTGGTTTTTTTTAGCTGTGGTGTTTCCATCTTGGCCTTGCCCTTTGGATAATTATGGGAAAACACATCCTGCTGTTGTAAAAAATGGTGTTATCCCTCAAATAACCCTGTGAATGAAGGAGTAAAATCCCAGCACCTGATTGCATTTGTCCTGTGAGCTGTAGTGGTGGGAAAGGAGGGGGAATAGGGAAGCAGAAGGAAGGAAAGCTCCATTGCTCTGGGGATGGAGACAATTTAAAGGATTACACCAGTAGATGTCTGCAGTGGTGATGTTGTGATGTGCCACGGGGACATCTCTGTCACCTCCAGCCTCTGTGCAAAGCCTGGATGTGCCTTCTCCAGGTGCATTTCCAGAGAGGCCCCACAACTGCTCCAGTGTGTTCACCTGTGTTAAAAATATTTGAAAGCACTTATTGATGAGGCTTTATAAAAACTGGGATCTTTGCAGTGAGTCATGAATCACTCCTCCTCGTCTGTCCCTACAAGCCACATGAGTTCTCTAAAAACCAGCACAAATTGAGCAATAACAGCTAATAGAAAATGTATTCCTGAAGACGAATAGTTTCTAAAAATGTATTCACAGGACACATTTGTTGAATCTAAATGAGAGGTAAATATGAACCCTGCTGTCTGCATCCTGTCCTCAGAATAAAATGGAGCAAAAGGAGTTTTCTTTTTCAGCTCTTTTGTGCAGTTTTAGTCACAAATGCAAGCAAACAAGCACACCCCAAACTGGGCTCCTGTTTCCTTTCATCCTTGTGCACTTCAGGGAAGAGCTCTTAGACCTTTTCGTTTCAGCAGATCAAATAGCAGAGATTTCCCCCTTTATCTTCTGCCTTCCTTCTTCCTCCTCCTGTTCCCATGTTCCAAACCCCATCCAACCCTTTTCACCTGAAGCACAGGTGACTCGAAAGCCCTTTGGCTCCAGTGAAAGTTTAGGTTGGATATAAGGGGAAATTTCCTCAGGGAAAGGATTGTCAAGCACTGGAACAGCTGCCCAGAGCAGTGGTGGAGTCCCCATCCCCACGGGGATTTAAAAGACAGGTAGATGTGGCACTTGGGGACATGGGTTAGTGGTGGCCTTTCAGTGCTGGGGGTGGTTGGACTCAGGGCTTTTAGAGGTCTTTTCCCACCTAATTGAATTTAATCACCTGCACATCTAAACCAGAACCCTCAGCTCCTTCCAGCAAGTAATTCCTCAGATCTGAGACATCTGTGTGGCCACTTCCAGCCCCTGCACAGGAAAGTCTCTCCAGTGGGTCATGGAGAGTGCACCCACAGTCTGCACTGCCTCCTGATTTTCCCTATGGATCAAGAAGCATCCCTCCCTGCCACGTGCTGCTGTGGGAGCAGGAGGTGCTGCCTGGGCAGTGAACCGTGAGTGCTGCTCAGCACAGGAGCCAATTCTAATTACGTGCCTATCGTTGCAAGGAGAAATAAATCACTGGCATAGAATAATAATAATAATCACTTAGAAGGTGTGAATACCATCTCAGTATCCCCCCTGTTTGGAGTTTGGTATTGTCTCCACAAACACAGCTTTTCTGCCATCTGAAATTCCAGCGTTTGTAAAGCCTGGCTTAAGTACTAATTCTAGACTGCATGCCAACCCCAAATTCAGCAGAAGTCAGAGAAGCTCAGGGATTGACTGCATAGTCAATAGTCATAGAATTTATTCCTAAAGTATAGTTAAAAGAAAAGAATGTATTAACAATGCATTAAGCACGGTGTTAAACAGCCTTGCAAAGAGGTGCTGTTCGAAAATCCAGGCAAAAAGGTGGCAGATGATGTTGAAACACAGGTGCTCTGTGGATGTTGCTCCTTAATTATTTTATGCAGACTGGCATTTCACTCCCTCTGCTAGTGCTCAGTGTCTCCCACACCTGCCTCCACCAGAGACAATCTGGGGTTTGATGGTATCTGAGACCAAACCAAGCCTGGAATATTTATACCTGATGGGAAAACCCCTGTCTGGAGGGGGAGCTGGGCTGGATGAACTCCCATGGCTTTTCTCTCTACATCAGTGTGTCTGCCTTTATTACAGGTGTGAATCACTGCTGTCTTCTCAGGGGGCCACTGAGTGTTTAGGAAGCTGTTCCCGAAGTTCACAGGGACTTTCTCTCTGGGAATACAACCACTGTTGTCCCATAAAGCTGCAGGGCTATAAAACAGAGAGCTCTAGATAAGGAAATGTGAGCGTCCTTCTTTATCTCCACTCCTGCTAACAGGTGTCCTTGGGGTCGTAAATTTATGGGAGGGGAAGGGAAGAACAGTCTGAGGTATCTTTACCCTTATCACAAATCTTTCCCAGGGTGGGAAGATTGACATCACCATCAATAAAAGGCTGAGTTGTGGCCCAGGTCCCTTTTCCCACCGAGTCAACTGCTCTGGGAAATGTGGTTGTTCTCACTTGGGCTGTGTGAGCTGCTCTGGGTCACACTCTATTCCCAAAAATCAAAGCCAAGCAGGTCAATGTAGTGAAATGCCCAGTTCCTCGGGGGTTTGTAATTCCAAACCCGATAATTTGTGTGCCCGTGCTATTACATTTGTTACAGTTTTATTGCAGCCAGGCCAAAAAGCCACCTAGGAAAAGAGCTGGAATTATCCTTATTTGTCACTTTTGTGGGAGGAATGAATCTCTCCTTGTGCTTGCCATGGGACCCTCATTCATTCCAGGGTGGAATATATGGTCTAATCATGTTTCTGCACAGGAGGAGCTGGGGCTTGTGATGTGAATGACTGTGTGGTGGTGGAGAAGGAATCCTGGAGTTCTCCACTCTCTGCTCCTTCTGACAGTGGTGTTTGTGTTTGAATACAGGCTTTCTTACCATATTATCCGAATTTTTTTTTCCCCCACCTCCCCCTCCAAGCAGGGGAAAGACTGAGAGCTGAGATCCCTGCCGCTGGTGGAAGACCATTGGGGTGCAGAGATATCCCCCCTGCAGCTCCTGGAAGAGCCCACTGGTGGCTGTGACCCCGTGGGAGGCTCAAGGATGGAGCAGAGCTCTGCAGGAGACCTGGGGCCCATGGAGAGGAAAACCCACGGGCTGAAGCAAGTTTTGCCTGGTAGGACTCGTGGCTCTGTGGGGGCCTCATGCCAGTGCAGCTCCTTTGTGAAGGAATGACCCACAGGACAGCAGATTGGGAAGAACTCACGCTGGAAAAATCCATCAGAGGCTGTCTCCCCTGGGAGGGACCCCACAGAAACAGGGGAAGGACTCAGAAATGTCCCCCTGTAGCCTGTGGTGAAGACCATGGTGAAATAGGTGTCCCCTTATACTGCCATGGAGGAATAACCTACAGGACAACAGAATGGGAAGAGCTGCAGCCTTAGAGAGGGACTGAAACAACAACAGACCCCCTTTTTCCTGTCCCCCTGCACCGCTGGGAGAAGGAGATTTGCAAAGAAAGAGGAGTGAGGGGAGGTGTTGTGTTTCAAGACTGTTTTATTTTTTTACTCTTCAGCTCTTATTCTATTAGCAATGAATTCAGCTTTTAGTTTATTAGTAATAAAGTTTTATTCTCGCTCTGAGTTTGTTTTGCCTGTTAACACTGCCTTCTCCTGCTTCGTATCTCTACTCAAGAATCCTGGCTGGTGGGTTTTTTTTCTCTCCTCTGCCCACTTGGAGAGGGGGGAAAAGTGGCTTTCAGTGGGTGCTGGAGTCTGGCCAGGGGGATTTTACCTCTGGGCAAGGGCCACAGGGAGCCCTGCTGGGATTGTCAGGCCTGTGAGATGGCAGAATTGCTGCTGCCAGAGAGGAGAGACAATAAAACTGCTCATGCTGGGAGCAGGGCTCTGCCCAGTCTCTGAGCCCTTCCACAGCCCTCCTGCAGCAGGATTCTGGTGCTCCTTCTCAAAGAGAAACTAGGCTGTGGGACGGTGGAAGGGAAGAGAAGGGATGCTCCACTGCTGTGGGATGTTGTGGGTTGCTCCCAGGTTTTTTTTCCCAGGAGCTGTTTCACCATCATCTTCCTGCAAGCAGGACCTGGAATGTGAGCAGTAGGTGCTCAGGCACTGCCTTCTGTTACCACAGGGCTTTCAGGATGCCCTTGTCTGGACACAAACCACCAGCTGGGGACCAAAATACCCCAGTGTGGGAGGGAAAGGTTATCCAAAGCTTTGATTACTTGGGATGTGCAAGGGGACAGGGATATCTTTGAGACTTCTCACGTGCCAGGTGTCAGCAACCTCAAAACACTTCAGCAAGGCTGAAATTGCCTGTCATCCACTTTGGAATGCATCTGGGGAGCATGTTTTTGGCCACAGGAGTCCATGAGCGTCCAGGGAAGGCCTCTCTGAAAACGCCAGATAAGTTCCCATCTTGCCATCTTCACCAACTTTTCTATTTGCAGGTGTATGGGATCAAAAAAGGGACAATTCCAGAGTCTGTCCTGTCTGTTGGATATTGTGGGTGCTCTGAGGTTCCTTTTCCAGGGCTGTGGGACCAAGTCTAGTGGCTCTGGGGAAATAAAAATTTATGTGTTACTTCTCGTGCAGTTCTTCAGGTGTGGCAAAGCAACGAGGTGAAACATGGACTGATGGGGTAGAGAAGTCAGTGACAAGTCTGGGCAGTGGATGATCCTTGTGAGGCTTTTTTTTAGGATGTAATCTCTGTTCGTGAAGCCTGAGTTTCCATGCACTGCCCCCAAAACTTGGCATCAGTGTCCCTAATTTTCCAGTGTTCAGTGAATGGATTTCCCCATTTTCCCCAAAAAGAACCAAATGATTTAACAAACACCTTTCTATTAAAGGGAGAAAATTCCAGAGGCAGATAAAAAGGAATAGCAACCCCCAGCACCTAAATTAGAACAAGACAGTCTGCAGCCTTCCCTCCCAGAGGGCTGGTCCTGAGCCAGACTGAGCTTTAGTGCTCTGCAGTGACCTTCACTTCCAGATGAAGAGAGTTAACACCCCCAGACGGTGATGCCCCCTGGGCTGAGCACCACAGCGATGTGTTTGTAGCTGCTCCTCACTCACGAGCTGTTCCCACCCACGAGCAGCTCCTGGAAGCCGCCCCTCACTCCCTGCTCATTCCCTTCCCCAGTTCTGGCAGCCTCGTTAATAGTTTCTTATTTTAGCTGCTGGAAGAATCTGTGTGATGTTGAGAATTAAACACTCTCAGCTCACAGGATTCTGTTCAGAGGGTTTTTTTTTTTCTGAGTGCACGAGACTCTCATCTCAAGTCCTTTTGTCTTTCCCTGCTTTTCAGGCTCTGATCTTTGGATCCTAATGTTGGAAACTGGTGTGCTACAAGACAGTCCGTGTCCTCACTTGGACCTTCCACATCCCAGGTGCTGCTGCTGTGGGGATGGAGAGGTGTGGGCTTTGGTTTCATTTTGGTGCTGTCTCTTTTCTCTTTTGTGTGTAGAAACCCTCAGTAGGTGTCGAAATAGTAAACACTGTCTGCTCTTCATAGAACAGATCCCAGATCCCAGAATGGTTTGGGTTGAGAAGGACCTTAAAGATCATCTTGTTCCATCCCCAGATTGCTCCAAGTCCTGTCCAACCTGGCCTTGGGCACTTCCAAGGATGGGGCAGCCACAAGATTCCAATTTTCAGCAATAAAGGCCCAAATGGGACAAGTTGTGTTTATCCTTGAAGCACTTTTGGCTCCAGGTCTCATGAGGGGGTGGGTTCACGTTTCTGTGCTCCCAAAGCCATGATGCTGAGAAGGGCCAGAGTTTCTGCAGCAAAAGTCATATGAGAAGCAGCTGAAGGAGCTGGGGGGGCTCAACCTGGAGAAAAGGAGGTTCAGGGGGGACCTTCTCTCTGCAACTCCCTGACAGGAGAGAGGAGCTGGGGGGAGTCGGGCTCTGCTCCCAGGGAACAAGGGACAGGATGAGAAGAAATAGCCTCAAGTTGCTCCAGGAAAGGTTTAGGTTGGATATTAGGGAAAATTGCTTCACTGAAAGGGCGGTCAGGCATTGGAACAAGATGCCCAGGGCAGTGGTGGAGTCGCTGTCCTTGGAAGTGTTCCAAAAACACATGGATGTGGCACTTGGGGAGATGGGTTAGTGCTGGGCTTGGCAGTGCTGGGGGAATGGTTGGACTTGATGGTCTTGGATGTCTTTTCCATCCTCAGTGATTCTGTGATTCCCTAATGGTGCAGGACATTCTCCTCACTTTGAACAACATTTGATTATCCTGTGTCAGCTCCCCAGCTCAGGGACCTGCTGGAAAAACCTGCAAGCAGCACTTCTGGAGGAAAAGTCCATTTTTTCTTAATGGAATGTTGCAACTCCTCTGCAGGAGGCTTTAGTTCCCCCAAACCAGCAGCAAATTCCAGCCAAGACTTTCCAGGGAAATGCCTATAGATAGGCACTGAAGGAGATGTGCAGAGGGCCCCCATCCCAAACCAATTATGTGCGAAGATGTTCTTTAATTCAGTGCTTGTAATTAGTGCAATTGTGCAGGAAAACGCCCTGGCTGCTCTGCACAAATCCCCACGTGGGTGTGTGACTTGTTCTTGCAGTTATTAGGTGAGTTCACATATATATCTTCCTCCCTCCCTTTTCCAGGCAAGAGAGACCCTGGAGATGACAGGAAGGGGGCACAGATTTAAAGGGACAATCAAGGAAAATACAAGTTGTAGATTAAGGATAAAACTCTCCCTTTGGGAATTGCTTTTCAGCAGCTTCACTGATGGATAAACCAAAATAAAGGAGTTAAATCAAAGGGACTGGAAATAAGCAAAGCTGATCCTGAAGGTTGAACTTCCATAATAAACACTTGCCATTAAGATGTTCCTTTTGTTTGCAGCAGTCAGATCTGCACGGTGTATTAGCACATGAGTGCATGAAAATTTGTATTTCCAAGCATTTTCTTTCTCTTGTAGTCATTTAAATAATGCCAAATTGAGCATGAAAGCTGCCTGGATTCAATTGCTGCCGTCACATAACACGAGTGAGGGGGCTGGGGAGGGTTGTCCTCCCTCCCAGCAGTTGCCCAGCAAGGAAAACTCAAAGGCAGGGCGAGGGCAAGGAGATGCTGTTACTTGTGTGATGCTAAACCCCTCCTTTGGTCAATGCCCATGGATGGCTGATTGCACGTTGTTTAACTCCTGGAAGCCAAGCAGGGTGAATTAGTCAGGAGTCAAAGCTCCAGGCTGGTCAGGTTGGAGCCACCAGGCCAGGTTGGACGGGGTTTGGAGCAACCTGGGATAGTGGGAGGTGTCCCTGCCTGTGGCAGGGGGTGGGATGGGATGAGCTTTAAGGTCCCTGCCAACCCAAACTATTCCATGACTCTATTGCAGATGGGTGTAAGTGGTCCCTCGTTCTTCCTTCACACATTCCCTGTCTCTTCTAACACCACTAATCCTAATGGCATTGTCCTAATCCACAGCAAAATGTTTTGGGGTCAAACCTGTGCTTTGTGGGAAACACAGTCCCACAAAGAGAGCAGAGCAGAGAGGGAAAGGGGAGATACTCCTTTTCCCTTGGAGATTCCCTGAACATCAGCTCCTCAGCTGGTGGAAGCACCACTGGCATCCCTGATCCCATCGGGCTCCACCAGCACAAGAACTCCCCTGGGCTGTCAGAGCTGAGGGAATTTTAACAAGATTAGGAAAAACAATCAGAAATCCGGGGAGGGAACTCCACAGTGATCAATATTTCTCATTTATCACCACGTGAATAGTGCTGTTGAAGCTGCTAATTGCCGTTCCACCTCCCCAAGAGCTCCTGCAGTAAATTAAACCTGTGTGTTGTTAGAGCAGGGAAGCCTGGCTGGGGGAAGGGAAATGTTTCTATCCACCCCTGGATCTCGTGGAATGAGGTTGCCTTTGTTACCAGGTGACAGTAACAGGCAGGTTAAATGCCACGGTGCTGGAAATGCTCCATGGGAAGGATTTTGTGGCACTGTGTGGTCCAGGTGAGGTTTATTTAAACACAGAAGTGATATTCAAGTGGCTGGTTGGGCTCATTCAGAAGAATTTTCAAGCCCACTATTTATCTGTTAATGATGTGACAGCAAAAAAAAAAACCACCAACCCTGAATTCTGAACAAATACAACTGTTTTATTTCTGCTGTGCTGTGGACCTGTGCAAAAGTAGCTCAGGGTTTTTTTTTTTACACTCTTTTCTTTCCCCCCTCTGGGAATCTTGAGTATTAATTTACCCTTTAGAATCAGAATTTTATCTTGGATTTTTTTTTTAATTGGTTTTTCTGTAATAAGGGTTTTTTTGAGCTAAACACTTGGTTACCTGTGTATTTTTCATCAGAAATTTCCTAACTGAAGGAATGCAGGAGGAGCCAGCACTGGGAATCAGAAAACAAAAATCTTGGCCTGAGTGAGCCTCACTCTGTGATACTAAATATGAAATAGCAGCACAGAAAATAGCTTTTTGCATTTAAAAAAGAAAAAAAAGGGGGGGGGGGCAGAAGAAATGTCTTTTCAGCCTTGAAAATCAGCACAATGAAGTACTTGTGCTTCTCATAGCAATAAGAGATGTTGTTTTGCTTTGCCTTATCTGGATATTTCCATTTAAAATCCACTTTGAAACCCCAACACTGGGAAAACACACATTAAAGCAGCTCTTGAGTGCTCAGGGCCATAATTTAATGATATTGTGACACAAAGGGACTTTTCCCCACCCTAACTCATCCAGGGGTGAAGGCAAGTTCAGGAATACTTTCATTTTTCCATCAACTCCAAGCATCTTCAAGGGAAAGGACAGGATGACATGGAGGATTATGGATTTTGGAACCTGTTGTCACTTCACTGCTCCTTGCTCAGATGAAGTTTATCAGCACAGCAGACATTGATTTCACTGCATGGACTTGTCTGAAGGTTTAATTAATGTTATGTTCCATCTGCTTTATTTATTCCTGCCATTGCCTTTAAGTTGTTGGTGCTCCCAGCGCTTATGTTCAAGAGGGATCAGTGCAGGAATGTTGTTAAATGTCCAGTACTGCAGCCATTTTGCTCCTTGGCACTGCGTGGCATCCAGCATGTTTCCTGAAAAGAGGAAAAAAAAGGAGTTTTATGAAGAGTTAGTTTAAGAAAGTCCATTTTTGAAGTCTCCTTCCCTGTATGGACTTCTGTAGCATAATATAGATATATTTCTGTATGAATTTTCTATACATACTTATGTTGTTTTATTCATTAATCATTCCTTTGCTATTATTATTTTTTTTCTCCTTTTCATTTTGCCCATATATTTTAGATCTGTCATCCAACACCAGCGAGATCTGTGGTGAATCAGGTGTATTGTGGTATTTTTCCATCTTTCCTACCAAGGTTTGGGGTAAAAACAGAATTCAAGGTAGGTTCTGATTCAGGGGTCAAAATCTTTCCCGGCAAAAGGAATTTATTTTCAAAAACGTAGGGAGTTACAGAAAATGGAGTCATTAAAAGGCAAAAGTGGAGGGGAAATAAATAAATATATAAATATTTGACTAAACACAAAGCCCCCCACGGCAAGGGGTTGGAATGAGATGATCTCGAAGGTCACTTCCAACCCAAACCATTCCGTGACTTCAAAGAAAGATGCCAACGATTTCAAGTTTCCCACTTTTTTTTCCCCCTGGAAATATCCCTCAGTTCTTTTTAGACACAGGTAGAAAATCCAACCCTGAAAATATTTTACACATAAGTAGAAAATCCAACCCATGAAAATATAGGAAAAAATTCACCATCGTCTGAGTCTGTTCACGTTCCCAAATGCCACCTGTTGGTTTCTGAGTGTCCTTCCTGAGAGGAGGACAACAATAGAACCTTTATTTAGTGGTAAATAAGGGGAGAGTATGAGGGTTTCTGTCCACATTCTGCAGGTTGGCCCCTGCCCAGAGCACTGAGTGCCACAGCCAGTCCTTCCTTGGACACCTCCAGGGGTGGGGACTCCACCACCTCCCCTGGGCAGCCCCTGCCAGTTATCAACTTCTGCCTTTTCCTGCCCCAAAATCTTGTGGTTTTTTTTCACCCGTAGAAGAACATCTAAAGGGGAATGGAAGTGATGGGATTGGGAGGGAGGAGATGCCCAGGGTTCCCAGCATCCCAGGGACTGTGCCCAGGAGTCAGTCTCCCCTTGGAGGTGGGACATCAAAAACCCAGGTTGCTTCACTGTCAGTTTTGGACAATCCTACCCTGTCCCTCAGAGTGTTGTCCAAACACTCCTGGAGCTCTGGCAGCCTTGGGGCCGTGCCCACTGCCCAGGAGGGTTTGGACAACGCCAGAGCAGCAGTTGTGGGGCTGAAGCATCACAAAATTCCCTCCCTTGACCCCTCGATTTTTTCCACCCCCTCCTGGCTTCTCCACTGGCTCAAAGTTTACCTCACTGCCCAAATAGAGCAGGGGTGTTTTGCAGAGGGATGGGAGAGCAGAGCAGCCTCATAGGAAACGAGGTTTTATCACACATCAGTCAACACACACAGAGCAGGCATTCAGCGCAGAAATCTCCATGCTTTTTTGTTTCCCCTTCAGCAGTTAGATCCTATAAGCAAATGACACTTCCAAAAGGTTTATTGAAGGAAAATATTAAATGTCCTGGAACTGGCTTTAGGTTGGTCTCAAGGGACCACTGTAAACTGCTGTCTAGTAGAGGTGACTCTGTGCTTAAAAGCCTCACACAATGTTAAGAACAACCTTCACTGCCTGATTCTTGAGCCTGGGACTCTCCTTCCTCTGTCCCGAGGACCCTCTTGCTGCTGTCCCACCTGCTCAGATCCCCACAGAGTTGGGGGGATGTACCAGCATCCCACAGGGAAAAAAAAAGAAAAAAAAAGAGAAAAAAAATTAAAAACCCAACACACAACCTGCAGAGCCAAAGCAGCTTCATGGAAGGATGAAACTTATGCAAAGAGAGATCCACAAAAAAACAGAATTAATAAAATATACCCATCCCATGCATTATGAAACACATCTGCCTGCAGAGTGACACGCCAACCTGAATTTTTCTTTTGGCTTGGGAGAAGTGGTGGGGCTGAAATGACTGCATGCCCTGGTGAGCAGCCACCTGCAGGTGTTTGCACACACCTTTTTCCCCTCTCTCGTTTTTAGCTGTGTTTGATTCCCACAGAGGGTTTGTGGGAGGGGCTGGAGATGCACAGATTTTTTTTTTTTTTTTAATACCTTGGGGATTTGAATTGAACAGTCCATCATCCAGGTGGGGGCACAAAGCAGGACCTTTCTAGGCCTCCCAGTTTTTGGGCTTCTTCACATACTTCCACTTCTTCGGTGTCTGCATCAGTTACTGATGCCTCTCCTTTAGATGTGGCTGTGGGTTCCACTGCCCAGCTCGTCACTGGGAGGACACACCATTCCCTCAGTTTGTGTTTGCTTGTTTTTCTTTCCACTGACTCTGAAAAACTCCAGAGAGAACAATCTATCCCCGGGGTTAGAAAGCTGCTCTGTATATTTTGCACGTTAAATGTTTAAATCGGGCCAGGCAAGCTCAGTGAGGTGGATGTGGAACCCACCAGCTGCAGAATTACAGCTCTTCAGGAATCCTTCCCCTGCCCCTCCTGCCCCAGCTCTCCATCTGGAGTGGGGAAGAGGTTAAATGTTCAGGCCAGCAAACAGCAGGAGGAAAATTGGGTTAATTAGAAATGAATCCTCCCCAGGGCAGTGGGCACGGCCCCAAGGCTGCCAGAGCTCCAGGAGGGTTTGGACAACGCTCTGAGGGACAGGGTGGGATTGTTGGGGTGTCTGTGCAGGGCCAGGAGTTGGACTGGATGATCCCTGTGGGTCCCTTCCAGCTGAGGATATTCCATGAATTCCCCCTGCAGTGGGTGCTGCTGTCACTGGGGCTGCTCCTGCTGCAGCAAGTGCCAGGCAGCTCCTGCCAGGAGAAGTTCCTGCCTGGCAGAAAGCTGGGTTTGTACTCTCAAAGTCAGTCTTCAAACCTGGATCCACGAACAAGGAACACAACTTTCCTGCTATAAATATTTGAACAGCCGCTTGTTAATTTTTGTTACTCTCAACGTGGATTAATTGCTGCTTTATTGTCAACTTCAGCTTCTATTAGTTTAGGATTTACATCCTAAATGATAATATCAGACTTTGCCTTGAATAAAACATTTTGTAACCCAGACGAGTTCATTACATTCCTGAAGGTGAACTGACAGATTAAAGGCAGCACAAAGATCCTGATGTGTTTTACAATTGCAGCAATACTCATTTGGAGTTTTGTAAAACAACACTGCACCTCTCAGACAGCTCAGCTTCAAATGGATTGCCAGAGATGCTGCTGCCTTTTGAAATGCTGCTGCTGCTCCTTGTTGTCTCCCTCTAATAGACTCCTGCACCTTCCCTCTCCTCAACAGCTAAAGAGGTGTCATTTTACATTATTAATGACACGAACAACTAAGGATGTAACAAAGTAACCCCCTGCATGTTGTTTTTTTCACCTAATTAGCCGTATTGGCCACTGCTGTGGCCACCAATGATTCTCCAGTGCTTTGAGCCACAAGGACAGAAATGGGGCAGGTCAGACTTGTCCTGTGACTCCACTCCAGTAAGAGATGCAGGAGATTTAGAATCTTGATTTAGATTGATGTATCTTTCTAAATGATACCCTGAATAATTTCTAAATGATAATCTAAATCATGTCATTAGAATCATGATTTAGAATCAGTGGTTGGGGCTGGGAGGGACCTTTAAAGGCCATCTACTCCAACCCCCTTGCAGTGAGCACGAATATCTTCAGTTTTATGAGGTTACTCAGAGCCCCATCCAACCTGATCTTGAATGTTCCCAGGGATGGGGCATCCACCACCTCCCTGGGCAATCTGTGCCAGGGCCCCCATACCCTCCTTGTAAAATACTTCCTCTTCACATTTGCTCTAAATCTACCCTCTTTTCCTTTAAAATCATTAGCCTTTGTCCTGTTGCACCAGGGCAGGATTTACCCAAAGGTAGGTGGAAATCCACAACCAGAGGGGTGGATGGAAACCAGACTTGCTTGTCTGGGGAAGACTCAGATTATGTCTGGGGTGCACCATGTACCTACTGCAATGGAGGGGAGGTGTGATCAGATCCAGGGAATGCCCGTCCTTATCTGCCAGGAGGCACGCCATTAATTATTACTAATTATTCACACCTGGTATGATTAACTAGTATGTACACATAG
Organism: Empidonax traillii; assembly: GCF_003031625.1. NCBI lineage: Eukaryota > Metazoa > Chordata > Aves > Passeriformes > Tyrannidae > Empidonax > Empidonax traillii. Next base: position 24,065 of record NW_020956524.1, read on the forward strand.
GCTAATGAGTGCACAGCTGAGCCCCCTCTCTGGCTTGGGTCTGTGGCCTTGGTCTCTTCTGCCTGTTGTGCAGCCACCCTGGGCAATCTGCAGGCGAGAAGGGAAGGTTTTGGGGTCTCCAAGTGCTCCATGCAAAAGAGGAAAAAAAAAAAAAAAGGAAATTCTGGCATTGGAACAGATTTCTTGGAGCCATTTCTTGTCTTAATCAGGAAGTCTGGCCCCCTGGGACTGCAGGGCTGGGTTAGGGGCTTACTTTGACCTGCCCCAGGTGGAGGATGGAGCCCCAGGAGAGCTCCTGGCTCTGCTCCTCTACAGGACATCGTGACCCTGTGCCAGGGATGGGGACAGAGCATGAGCCAAGGCAGAAGTGCTTGGAATTTAGAGGACTAAACAAATAAACACACGTGTGAGAAAAATAGCACAGGGCTTAATACAGAGACAGGGTTGCTGAGGAGTATTATTGGAGAGGATCATTTAATCCCAGGGAGATTCAAAGGGATAATGGCACGGGAGCAGCACTCCAGCCCTCCTTAGCCTTGCCTGCCAGAGGTTATGTGGGCTTTGGGAGACTGATTCATCTGCAGAGCTGAGGGGAATTGGATGATCCAGGTGACTAACAGTGAGATTTAGGGTTGAATTTATTTCACTCGGGGTAGTTAAATCTGATACTTTTGTCTCCCGGGTCTTCTGTCTGAACTGAATCCAAGTTGGGGATGAGCACAAGTTTTTTCCTGGTGGGGGATGTTAAGGGACTTTGCATGAAGTGGTCTTGGCCAGTTGGACAAGCGGGAGCTCTGAATGAACCCGATGGCAGCGGGGTCAGCCCCTCCCTCCTGGGGAATGTGCTGCTGGAAAAGCAGCTTTTCCCGTGCTCTGGGTGTTATTCTGGCTCGGGGCTGTACAGGAAAACGTCTCTCGAGGGCACAGTCAAAACAGCACTGCTCTGCATTTGTTTTTGCTCCTTGATTTTTGCTTTCAGAAAGGCTGCTCCGTGTAACACCACCTGTGCTGAGGTTAAACACGAGTAATCCTTGCACCAGCAGACTGTCAGACTCTGGGTTCTCTCTCAGAGCACAGGGTTGGGAATGCTGCTCCAGTCCCAGCTCTGTGTTTCTCTGACTGGGAGAATCTCTGCCTCTTTATAGAGAAATGTAGGGTGTGTTCTGCCCAAGATTTGTTGGAAAAATCTTGGAGTCTTCCCCTCGCATGTGCTGCAGAAATTGGAGGCATCAGTAAGCCATCCCTGTTTAAAAAGAGATCACTGGAGTGCTCACCAGGAGGGTGATTTTTCCCAGGATTTGGAGGGGTTTTGAAACCCTGGGGAGCAGCCTGGAATCCTCACCAAGGACAGCAGCAGGGAGTCAACAACTCCTGATGAAGGAGGAGGCAGCATGGGGACAAGGAGTGGAAAAGTGGGAGGGTGGCAGCCAGGGGGAATGGGGAAAGAGCTGCATCCCTGACTTGGAGCTGTGCTGAGCAGGGAACCAGCGCTGTGGTGACCTCCCTGTCACCAGCCTGGGCTGGCTGCCACCACTGAGCCATCCCTCAGAAACTGTGGAGGAATGCTGGAATGAGCTCAGCCAGGAGAGGGGGGGCCCAGGGGGAGCCGTGGTGTGCCTCGGGTAGGCTCTGGAATCGGTGCTTAATTACATTAATTCGGTGGGCATGCTTTCCACGGCAATTGTGTTTTCATGGCTATTTAAAGTCTGTTTAAATGTTTGCAGAGCTTTAATGGCTGCTAATTACCAGCTGGATGCAAATATGGAGAAGGTGAGAGCGCACACGTTTTGGGTGCACACACATTATCCCCCCCACAATGCCATCCCACAAGACCCCAAGATGTCCCTGCTGCTAGGGGGGGGATGGCTGTGCCTGCCCTGAAGAGCTGCTTCCCATGGGATGCTGCCAACAGAGGGGTCTTGCTTCTGGGGAACGTGGTTCTGTAGTCCACCAAGATACCCAGAGAAATCTGGATCTGAAAAAATAGCTGCCCCATCCCTGGAAATGTTAAAGGCTGGGTTGGACAGGGCTTGGAGCATCCTGGTCCAGTGGAAGGTGTCCCTGCCCATGGCAAGGGGGTGGAATTAGATGGTCTTTAAAGTCCCTTCCAACCAAAACCACTCTAGGATTCTATGATCTGGGCAATTTTCTGCCCAAGGTTCCTAAAATATGCTAGGAATCGAGGCACAGTTGAGTTAAGTCTGTGTGGGGCTCATGGCAAGAGACGTCTTAATTAAGAAGGGGGAACAATTTAATCCGATGATGAAGCTCTTTCTGGTGCAGGAACAAAGTTACTCCAGGTTCAGAGCTGCTCACACTGAGGTCTGGTCCCAGTTTGGAAATGGTTTTAGCTGTTCTTTACAGAGGGAGAATAAAACCCACATTGCCTTCGGTGACACCGTTTGTCTCTCTCTGGCATGGTTTGGACATCCTGCAGTGCATCACTCTGAGACTTTACCAGGAGAAAATCCTCAGGCATCTGTGAAAATTACATGTCTGCGATATTATGGGGTGTTTCATCAAGTCAGAAAGAGCTGCTGGATTTTAGGAGGAGCAATAGGTGCTTTCTAAGTCGTGTGAACCCACCATCTCTCCTAGAAAGGGTGGGTACCAGGTGCTCCTTCCACCTTTAAAATTAACCTTTATGGGAAAACTAACACAAAATATATTCTGGTTATGGCAATAAAGTTTAGGACTTACCACCAGTTTAGAACAATGACCAAGGTAATCTTCCACTTACTCATTTCAGTTGGACCCATCAGAATTAATCCACATATTTGCTTTGGCCTGAGATTTGGATTTGGATGTTCTGTCAGGTGGAGGCAGTAAGCTGAATTTCTTTCAGTGCTGTAACAGAATACTGAAATGGGTGCTTGATGCCCCGAGGTTACAAACAGGACAAGGAAATCAATGGCTGAACATCTGCAGGTTGTTGTTGAGGTGTAACCTGGTGGTGCAGAGCAGGCTGTGTGGGCAGAGAGCAGGGCCGTGTTCTTTGCTCTCCAGAAATGTTATTCTGTAAGTGTGTTTGGGCAAAGGGCACCTTGCAGTTGGCTGGGAATTCCCAGAGGAGCCTAAAGCCAGACAAATACTGTTCTTGGTGGTGTTTTTTTTTCCTTTCACCGAATCGAAATATTAGAGAAAAAAAAAAAAATCAGGGCAAAGGAAACCAGAAAATGATCCTGTTTCTTTCAGTGATTAAAACCCCAACAGCTGCCACTGGTTTCTGGAAAGCACTTTTTGTCACCACCAAGTGTTCTGTGACCCCTTAGCAAGAGATTTCATCTTATTTTGGAGTGTTCCTCTTTTCAATTTGAACATACCAAGCCAAAGCAAGAAGGAATACGTTTCCACTGGAGTTCTGGTTTGAAACAGTCTCTGGTTTTGCCAATGCAATGCAAATCCAAGTGAAAACTTGACTGGTCACTGATCTGGCTGTGACTGGGCAAAAAAATCCCCACTGTTCACCCCTGCCTGTAACATCCCAGCTGGTTGGGAAGCTGAACTGCTCCTCTCCACGTGGGTGTTTTTGCCAAGGATCTCAGCCCTCCTCTGGCACGTGGCCAGGCTCAGGTGAGAGTGACAGAGGGGGAACATGAGTTTCCACGTGCTCAGGACTGTTTGCAGTGAAAAATCACAGAAGCAGGTGCATAAACCCAAAGCTATGCCAGGACACATTCCCTCCTCGCAGTGTATCTACTACCTGAGCTCCTTTCTGAAGGTCCTCTGCTTTCTCCAGGCTCCCTTGCCCTTCCAGTTTCCCTTTTTTGGGCTGGCAGCAGCCAAGGAAATATATTTGCTGTGACTTCCATCCTCTGGCTTCCCTTTGCAGTGGTTCAGTGCAAGCTCAGACAAAAATCTTGGGGGGATCTGTGCTTGACACATCAATCCTGTTCTGCATTCCTGAGCCAAACATGGAAGTCATCTGAGTTCTGCCTGGTTCAGAGCCTTTTCACCGAGTCCCAGAAGGGACTCCAAGGTCAGGTTGGAAGGGACCACACTGAAGCATCTGGTCCCACCTCCCTGCTCCAGAAGGGCCATCCCAGAGCACATGGACTGTGTCCAGAGGGTTCTGGAATATCCCCAGTGAGGGAGTCTCCACACCCTCTCTGGTCACTGCCCATCAGAGAAGTTCTTCCTCCTGTCCAGGTGGAGCTTCCTGGGCATCAGTTCCTGCCCATTCCTCTTGTGCCATTGCTGGGTCCCCCCCGAGCAGAGCCTGGTCCATCCTCTGCCCCCTCCCTGCAGCCCCTGACACACCCTGGGGAGGTCCCCTCTCAGTGTCCGAACAGCCTCAGCTCCCTCAGCCTTTCCTGCTCCCAGAGATGTTCATTAAAATGTTCTTGAACCACCATTAAGCTTCAAGAAGAGCATTTTTGTTCCCCTGGGTCCAGCAACCAGAAACGGGACAGGACGTGACAAGTGAAGCAAGTTGAGGCCACACTGATCTTCCCACGAGTTACATCTCTGCTCCTTTCTTGTTCAGAGGGTCTCATCTGGGGTGCAGGTGAAAAAAGTGTGTCCAAGTAGAAGTCAGGTGGGAATGTGCAGCTCCACTCATTGCTGTGTCTGCCATCCAAGGCTCCTCCCAGCACCCTGGGGCACAGATGGGCTTCTTACCCCTGTTTTGGGAAGGTCTCATGAGCAGGTAGAGCTGGGGAGAGACTTTGGCACCCCAGGCAGTGTCACAGCTCCGCTCAGTCCTTCCTGGACTCACCAAACCGTCTCCTGCTAAAATAACAAAGTTTAATCTCCCTTTTTTTCCATCTTCCTTTGACTTTCAGTATAAATTACCTCATCTGAGGTGTCACTAGAAATTGATTTGTTATGCTAAATACTTGCCAAATAAATAATGAGCTCCCAAACCAGTCTATATGCAATAAGACAAGGAGTGAATTATTTCTAGTGATTTCTTTTATCATGCACAGATTAAATTATTTCAGAGCTCTGATTCCCAGGGCTGGGCCGGCTCCGAAAAATGTGCTGGTGACACTTAAAAAACACCAAGCCCCCTCTGTGCTCTTTTATGATATTAAATGTCACCAGTTTCCTCATTTTATCACATTATTACAGCCTTTTCTTGCCTGGAAGGAAGCAAATTAATGAAAACTGAAAGAACCCAAGGTGTCTGCCCATACATCTCTATAAAAATCATCCTCCACATCACACAACAAGCTTCCAGGTGATGCCACGAGGCAAAACACCCAAACCAATTTAAATAAGGCCAGTTACAACCCCAACCCCCAAACCTGAACAGCACTGATGCTTATTTTAATGTCCTGATAAAGAGACCAGAAAATTTATTTGGCAGAAATGCTCTGTTTTATTTGCTCCAAGGTTTGGCTGTGAAGGTGTTTTCTCACCTTGGCTGATGCACAGCTTCTGGAGGTTGTTTTGGATCACTGTCCTCAGGTTGGTGGAGTGTTCCCACCATGTAGGCATGGAGCAGAGGGCACTGCTGATGGGGCATGGAACTCTGAAATCCCTCTGCCAGCTGTTTGGGGCCTCAGTGGAATGATCTGGGCACAGTGTTGGCAGAAGGGACAGGGAGTGAATGAGCCCTGAGGCCCTGACTGGTGATGGGTGAAGTGCCAGGGCTCCACCTTCTCGCTGCTGTACCCACCAGAGGCTGCAGCTGATGGTCTTAGAGGTCTTTTCCAGCCTAAATGACTCTGTGATTCCATGTCTGGCCTCGAGGACCACAGGGAGAACACGCTCTAGAGCTCACAAGTGTCTTCTGAAACAGAGGAGAGAAGAGATGCCAACAGCTGCCAACACTCCCCATGGCACCCTCAGGGAAAGGAATTCATTGAGTGGAATAGTTTAGGTAGGAAAAGACCTCATCAAGTCCAGCTGCCAGCCCAGCACCACCTCCGTGTTCACCACCAAACCATATCCATGTTTTTTGATCACTTCCAGGGATGGTGGCTCCACCACTGCCCTGGTCAACCTGTTCCAAGGCTTGACAGCTCTTTCAGTGTAGAAGTTTTCCCTGATATCCAACTTGAACCTCCCCTGGTGCAACTCTGAGGCCGTTTCCTCTCGTCCTGTCTCTTGTTACCTGGGAGAAGAGGCCTGAGAGCTTCACCCGAGGGTCCCTTGTTGCTGGACCACAGCTCCTGCCTCTCTCTGCTCCAGGCTGTGGCTCTTCTGCAAGCAAAGGAGGTTTCTCCACAGCCATCCCCACTCAATTCTTCATCCCAACACCTGGGAAATGCCCTCCCAGCAGCTGATCCTCACCCTGGGGGCTTGAGAGCAAGGTCTGCTCCTGAGGATGGGCCAGAGGACCCAATCAGGATCCCTGCACTTAATTACCAGTTTCTCTTCACTGACTGTAAGAAAACCTGCTGGGGCTCCCTTCCTGGAAGCTTCTGCAAATGTCCAACGGAAAAAAAAGAGAGGCAAAAAAGCGAGGCAAGTGGATAACGTGGGAGAAACCTTTTCCTAAAACAAAGAATGGGCCAAGGATGACTGGCTGCTTTTGATGCCGATTTTACTGCTGCAAAATGAGACATTATTAGGATTGCACTAGGCAGCTAATGCCACTTTTCAATAAAGTGGGCTGTGACCACTAATGCTGGAAGATGCTTATTATTATTTATTGATATATAAAGCTGCTCTACAAGTTTTGTTTAAAGCATGCCAGGCACGATTACTGTAATTTGCTAATGTAACAAAAGAATTTCATATTATACTAATGTCACCTTGCTAAAGCTAAAGCTCTTTTTTTTTTTTTTTTTTCCCCTGCAATGTCTTGCTACAGAGGGATTTCAGCACAGCTGCTCAGTTCAGTGTTGTCTCTCTGCCACTCACTGAGGTCACTCGACTTGTGGGCGACTTGGATTACGAGCTGCAGTTCAAGCAACCTAAACCAAAGTATTGGTGCACAGAGAGCACCTAAAGTGGTTGTTCATGAGGTGTTTGAAGTCTTTAACTGGCACTCAGGCTGAACTTGGGGCTTGGAGCACACTCAGAGGCTGCCCTGGCGTGTTGTCTGCTCCTGCAGAGGGTCTTGCCTTTGGGGGAAGCATTTCCCTATTGCTCCACTAAACAGAGTGTCTGGGAAATGACCACATTTGAGCAACTTTGAATAAACATTTTTTCCAGAGCTTTTTGGGGAGTGCTTCCCCAGCTTTGTGGCTGGGACTGGCTGGAGTCTTGCCTGGAGTTGACTGGCATGGAGATACCTGGGGTGTGATGTTTAATTTCTTAGCCTGCAGTCCTCTTTCCAGCCAGCACGACCTTTGATAGAGGATCAGGCAGCAGGCTGGTGATTTGCTTCCCAATCCACTCCTCCTGCTGTGAGCCAACAATCCAGTGCTTTCCAGCATTGCTGCAAAGTAATTGCTGCTTAAATCTTTCCATGGGAAGATTTCCATGGACAGTGAAACTGCTGTGGTCACACCCCTTTTATTAGAGGGTTTCACCTTTGAAACGAGCTGCACTGCTAATTTTGCAGAGCTGCTGCCTGTTAGTGTGTGACCTGCTGGGGAGATCCTCCCTTCCAAGTGCATCCAGCGTGGATCAGCCCCGAGGGGGATTGCGGGTTCCTGCCCAACCTGGTGCAGTTGGTCAAGGAGAAAGTGTCCCTGTGGATGTCAGGGCTGCAGTTGTGGCTCCTTTCCCAAAAACACGCAGAGGGAAGAGCGTGTGGGATAACTGGGAGGTGGCTGGGAGGTCCTGCCACCCAGTGCCACCCCCACCACGGGGTTGGGACAGGATCTGGGGCACTGCAGGGCTGGGGAACCCTCCTGTGTGCTCAGGACAGCAAACACGAGCTCTCAGCACCTCACTCGTGTCCCTGGTGCTCTTGGGTGGAGTGGTGGCAGCAGCTCCCAGGGCTGGCAGGTCCCAGTGGGTGGTGAGGCTGTGCAGTGCCCTCAGCCAGGCAGGGATTTGGGTCTCCCTGCCATGCCAGCTGCTCTCCAGCTGCTCTCCAGCCAGTTCCTGGGGCCTGCAGTGGTGACTCTCAGTGTTTAAAAAGCATGAAAATGACTGTAGAAATGACTGCAGCCACTGGGCAACTTCGTGCAGCATGCATTTTGCTGCTTTTTTTAACTGCCTTTTTTTTTTTTTCCCCTCCTTTTCTATTTTATAGTCACAATTTTTAATCCTGGTCAGGATCAATGCTCCCTTGCAGAAACCAGGTGAGACCCTGCACCTAGCCCAGTGCAGATTGACATATTGCTGGACACTTGGACCTGTTTTACAGGCCTGACTGGCATGTTTTCCTCTGGCAATGCCCAGCTCTGCTGCCATTTCCTGGAGAAAATGGAATTTACTCGTGCTACGAATTTATTCTTATTATGAATTTTGTTTTACTATGATGAAATTATGTTATTACGAATTTATTCTTATTGTGAAAGCATTTCAGAGCCCGAGGGTGGCAGCTGCTGCCATGCATTGTTCAGCCTCCCATTCCTAGGTGGGTGGTCACACTGGGATATGGGTGGGTTGGAGGAGGGCTGGCTGAGGATGGGGGTGAGTGGAGGGAAGGAGGCAGGTGAGGGGATGTTTCGCTGCTGTGGGGTGATGCTCCCAGAGCCCTGGGATGGCCCTGGGTTCAGGCACCTGTCAGGGGCTGCTCCAGCACAGGATTTTGCCCCACTCCCCACATAGTTACGGGTTGCCCAGTGAGGACCCTTTGGGGTAAGGCTGCTTCTGGTCATGGTGGTGAATTGCTTGGTTACCATGGTGATGAAAACACCGGCAAAAGCTATCCATGAGCAATACATCTCTGCTTTGCCACTGGGATTTTGTGGAAACCAGGGGCCAGATTTAGGTTCAATATAAGAAAGAAATCCTTCCCTGGGAGGGTGGGCAGGCCCTGGCACAGGTTGTCCAGAGAAGCTGTGGCTGACCCTGGATCCCTGGGAGTGTCCAAGGCCAGGTTGGATAAAAGGAGCAAGCTGGGCTAGTGGAAGGTGTCCCTGCCCATGGCAGGATTTGGAACTAGATGGTCTTTAAGGTCCCTTCCAAGCCAATCCTTTCTGTGATTCCATGATTCTGGGAAGTGCTGATGGCCAGGGATGGGGCAGGCAGTGGTTGCTGCTGCCCTGCTGAAACACAGACCTGGGGATCTGCTGGAATGCCCAGGTCTTGCTTGCTCTCACATCCAGTTGTGCCTGTAGCAGCTGGAAAGAAGTGTTGGGAGGAACTGCAGGCAGAGAAAACAAGGCAGAAGGACACAGGTTTTTATTTCAGGGGGAATAAAGCAGCCTGTACTCACTACCCTTACCTCTGCAGCAACATTTGTGCTTTTACTTTCGTGAATTTTCAAGACCCAGGACCCTCTGAAATTGGGTGAAGTAGTTGCTGGAGAATGTGGCTCAAAGTCAGCTCAGGTGCCACATCATATGGGCACAATGACAGGAGCTGATGACACAGTTTCCATGGAATACCACTCTTCATGGAATAAAAAAACCCCAAACATCCATCCACTGTTCTGTGATTCTGTGAGAAGCCTTTGGAACAAGGCTGTGCTCCCTGATTATCAAAGTCATCGAAATTACTGAGGGCACAAATTATTTCCATAAAACAACAAAAGACTTGCATTGTCACCAAAGTTCAAACCCTGAAATTTCCATGTGGTTTCTCTTTTTTTTCCCCTCCCTTTCTCCTCCAAAATTATTGATCATTTTCTGGCTATTTCGAGGTTCTGGGTTCAAGCTGCTGTGGCTGGAAAATATCCTAAAGAAAAGAAAGCAAACAGCAAGTTTGGAAATAGAACTGGGCAGGCCTGAGGACTGCAAGTAGGGACATTTGCCGTAATGAGGCATCTAAATTTGAGCCCCCTGCAGATTTGTATTCTTGCTGAGTTTTTGTGAAAATGATGAATTTGCCTCAAATTGTGGATAATTGTGAAAATGTACCTGCTGTCACAAAGGAAGCATTCTGCTTGGAAAGGGAATGTGTTCTCCTTTGGGAGGCTGAAAACATGCAAGGGAGTTGTCCCAGTTTATAAACACCATGAGCGGGCAAAGGGTAAGACTTTGAGACCAGAAAACATGTTCACAAAGTGTTCAGACCAGGACAGAAATATCTACGTGTTGCCTTTTAATACATCACTCAAAATGGGTTCTGATTAATTAGCGCTGTCAGTAGGGTGTGATGAGGATGGAGAGTGGCAGGGAAATAAATGCAGGTACCCAGAGAAGTTGTGGATCCCTGGAAGTGTCCAAGGCCAGGTTGGACGGGGCTTGGAGCGACCTGGGACAGTGGGAGGTGTCCCTGCCCATGGCAGGGGGTGGAATGAGATGATCTTTAAGGTCCCTTCCAACCCAAACCACTGTGGGATTCTGGGTGTGCTGAGGGTCGTTTCTATTTTGGTAGCAGGAGTTTGAAACGCCGAGACCTTGAAAATAATTCTAATGGTCAGTGTGCAGAGAGCTCTTTGGAAACATCAGCCTGATTCTAATGGCAAATAATGCAGTCATTCCTGAAGGATTCATGGATTATTAATGGGCAGGTCACATCACAAGGAAGGGTTTTCCAAAAGGAGAAGCCCAGTTGCCGAATCCCCAGCCTGTCAACTACGTTTTCTCCCAGGACTCTCAGCTATTTCCCACGTTTCTTACCACTGTCCTCATTTCCTTGGGATGAGTTGCAGTGGGCTCTCCCTGTTCTCTTGTGCAGAGAGGATGCTGAGCAGACCTTGGAAAAACTCCTCAGAGGCCACGGGGAAAAAAAATGCCTAGCCTTGGTGTTGGATGAATTACGCTTGTTTTGTTGAAAAACGTTCTTTCTAGCCCATCATCTGGCCTAGAAACCTACTTTTATTTAACTCTTCATTTTTAAAAGGGAAGCTGTGATTCTTGTGGGCCTTTGGGGTGGGAGGAATAGTGAAAATGTGGATGTATTAACCAGCTTTCTTTTCACAGAGTGCAGAGAACCAGGATTTCACCTCCAACATCACCTGTCACTGTCTGGAGGTGGTGACATCTGAGCAGTTTGAAGGGGGGGAGTTTTCAGCATATGTTTCAGTCACTGATGGCAGAGCAAGTGTGTTCAGCAGGAGCAAGGGAGCTGCTTTCCCAGGAAACATTACAAGAGACCAGGATGTGTCACCTGGAGAGCCCCTGCCTCTTCATTAAAAATGTTTTCCCGATGAAGAATGCAAATTTGGCAATACTGAAATGTTCTGTGATATAATTTCTGGCTTTCTAAGATGTGCATTAGCAGGACAATGAAGCGGGGCAGGGGAAATCTCCCAAGGTGAAAATGTTAGTCCTGCGTTTTCAGATTCAAATATGTGAGATTTTTCTCTCTGGAAACAGTTTTCATTCGAAAAGTTTCTTCCATTTCATCAGTGTCAGTACCCCACATCCTCAAAGGTCAGAATTACGTGTTTCCTTGCAGATTAAAAGAAACAAGTCATTGAAATAAAGGAGTCCAGGTCAGTCAGTCCCTCTTCTCCTCCAGAAAAAGCTGGGTTTGCCACTTTGGCTCATTGAGATTTGCCTTCAGGGCAGGGTGGAGGGCTGATGTTCACTGGGCATCCATGACCAGCTCCATCCTGTCCTTATCCTGCTTGGGAAACCCATCTTGCCTGGTGGCACCCTGTGGTTTTAGGAAGGACCTTGAAGGATCTTGCCCACCTTTGATTGGCTGCCAAGGCAGGAGGAGCACACTGAGGGGATGAGGGGAAATGGGATGTTCTCCAGGTGCTCCCTCAAGCGCCACCTTAATTCCTGATTTTCTTTCTGGGTGCCCTTGGGCACCCTGGATCCAACTTCCAGAGTGCTGGTGTGAGAAACCAGCACAGCCAGTAAATGGAGCTTTTTTGACACACAGTGGAGACAGCAAGAAGGAGAAAATTAATAGTTCAAAACTCTCCTGCTTGTTATTCAGGAAAACTTTTTCTTCATCCGTTTTTCCCTCGCACAACAAGCCAAGCTCTCCAACACTTCTCTGTCTCTGCCTTTGCTTTCCAAAGACCAGTGTTTATCTCTCACCTTCCATCTTTTAGGAGCGGGGATGTCTTCTGAAACATGACTTTGGCTCAGTGCTCTATAGTCCAGCCTGCCTGCTGAAACATATTATGGATAAGAGCAAATAAAACTAAAAGCAGGGCTAAGGTGGATCTGCCTGGATTTATTTCTCTCCTCTGTGCCTTGCTTTCTATTTCTCCTGGACCACAACTGCCTGGAGTCAGCCAGTTTTTAATGGGGAGACATCAGCTGCTTCATGAATCAGAGGGAGCTGAAATTCTGCAACACTAAAGACCATTTTCAAAGGCAATCTCGTGGACCATTTTTTTTTTTTTCTAATTACCAGTGGTGTCTGGGCACATTTCTGCACGTGGCATATCTAGCACACTTTGCCAAGCCTGAGATGCGAGGCCAGGCCAGTGCAACCCGCCCCTCTCAGCTGTGTGATGCTTCGCTGCAGGCTGGAGGGAAGGTAAAGGAAAAAGAGCCACCTCTTTTAATGCCTCCTTCCTTTCTAGGGAAGATTCTGCCATGCCTCTGCATTGCACAGCTCTGAAGAGCACATGTTCTTGAAAACTGCAGCTCTTGACTCTATTTTGTCTTCCTACACAGTGGTGTGGGACAGGATCTACAAATATCTTAGGCTGATCAGCCACGTTCAGAAACTGCCTGGGCCGTCCCTTTTGTGTTTCGGAGGGGGATTCTCAGAGAGCACAGTTTCCTCAGCTGACATCCCACAGGAGGAAAAGATGACCCTCCTGAAAAGGAACAGGACCTAAAACTGTGAGGTTGGCATTGCAGAGGGGGTGGGGCGCCGCTGCTCTCATTATAAATAAAATTAAACACAACACGACAGGGGTTTGTTTGAAAAGCCCACCACAACTGGTGTTCAGAGGGATTCCAGTGGCTGGGCTGGAGCTGCAAAGCTGCCTCACCAGAGCCCACACAGCCCTGCTCTCCAGCACAGATGCAGTGCAAGCTTCGAGATGTTTTCACGTGGCAGCAAATTGCACGAAGCACAATAATAACCGCTCTGCTTGGCGGGGTCAACTTCTGTACTCCCATTCAAATCCATCTGCCTGGCCAATTGGGAGTGTTCAGCGGTTCATGAACCTCCAGCTCTGGGAGTGTGACCAGCTGGGGGTGTCTGTGGGCACGGGCTGGTTCCCGTTTTAGCTGCAGGCATCGGTGGAGGGAGGCGGGAGCGGAGCCACAGTCAGAAATTGTTTCTCCCGACGCCCCTGGAAGCAGGACGTGCCAAATTGCTTTACAGCTGTTGTGATAACAGCCCTGCAAGAAAATGCCATTTAAATGCAGTTCCCCACTAAGGGATGAGGGAATACATAAACCAAATAATTAATGCTTCCCGGGTGACTCCAGCTCTGAGAGTGGAGGGATGAGAGGGAAGTAAATAGTGGGACGGAAGAGGACAGCTTTTCTCTGTAATTGTAGGACTTGATTTCCTCTTTAAGGGAAGATCAAAATGACATTACTCTGAATGCCAATTGATTTCAAAGAGGTTTGAATTGATTTCCCGAAACTATTGCTGGTGAAAACTGCCAGGGAAAGCCCATCAAGACTGACATCTTTACAACCACTGTGGCTGACTGGAGATGGGAATTCCTGTTTGGAAATAACTTTAAAGATTTCTGTATTACAAAATGGAAAGAAAACTGCTCTCTTCTAAGCATGGGCAAACCTTTTATAAGGTGGCTTTACAAATATTAAAGCAGACACTCAATTTTGAACTTTTTACAACTTTTTCTCGAGGCTCCCCAGCTTGCCTGGAGCCCAGGTTGTTGTGATGGAGGAGATTTGGGAGGTGTAGCCAGGGTTTCTGCATCCTGCTGAGCATAAAGGATCTGCTAAATCCAGCCCCAGGACTGGATTCCCCTGGAGAAGCTGGGAAAGGCTGGACAAACTGGAGTCTGGAGCCGGAAATTGGTGTTTGTGGCCAGGTGTCCCAGGGCCCACGGACTCCCAGGGATCAGCGTGGTCTGCCAAGGAGATCTGAACCTGTACTGGCTGGAAAATATGGCTGGTTTGTTCCAGGGGAGTCTGTGCTCACCAAAACAGAAAATATGGAAGCTTTTCCATTAGAGTTTTATCAACATCTTGCCTGTTCCTTCAGTGTTGAAGAACTGGGGAGAGTTCCCAGCCGGCTCTGAAGTTCTCAGCTTCTTCTCCAGCATTGTGGAGCTTCCTCAAGGAGCCCATTCCCTGCTCTGCAGCTTCATCCCGATCCCTGGGGTTTGCTGTGAACTGCATGGACACATGACAGGGCCTGGACTGACACAGGAAGCACATAAATCACTAAACACCAGGAAAAAAAGTGAATTTTGAAGCTCATACACCATGGTATAGCAGTGGTGGAGTGCCTGTCAAGTAACAACGAGGTATTTAAATACCTGTTCCTTAACGAGGTCCATCCCTCCAAACAGGCAGAGAATGGTTATTAAGGCAGGATTTTATTCCCTCAGCAGGAAAAGCAACAAGACACACATTCATATTCTTTCTTATCAATATCACATCTTTTAACAGGCAAGTCCTGACAGCTTATTACCAAACTCACAATTCCTTTGTTTTGGTAGAAACAAGATGAGTCAGAGAGGTCAGAGGTGCCTGCCCAGGGGAACAAAATCTTCTTAATTTCCCCAATCATTTCCATCACATTTGGAAATTATTCATTTGCTGTGTACCTGACATCACATTTAACAACTCTCCTTCCTTTGGTCAGCACTGTTCCCCCCCAACCCAGCCCTCCCTGCCATCAGCATCACCAGAGACCTGGCACTGCCGAGCATTAGCATTGCAAATGCCTTGGAAAACCCAGTCTCACTCCACTGGAGTCTCACAAGGTGATTTGCCACACAAATCCCTCTTACACTGCACTGGTAATGCTCTCTAAGGCTGATTGTTCTTCCCCTGTTAGTGGGAACAGTGTGCCCAGTCAGGTTAAAGAAGCAGAACATACTCATTTAATTCTTGTGCCAAGTGTTCTATAACTTTCCTGTCTTTGGTGGGAATTAAGAGACAGACAGTCCTTGATTCAGGCCATGAACTGGGCACATCTCCTTGGGCACAGCTACCTGTCCTGCTGCAGAGGTGCCAGCTGAGCTGTGGGCTCCTCCCTCCCCACTGGGAAAATGTGAGCTGCCCTGGGCCAGCCAGGCAGAGTGGGATCCCAGCAGGGATGAAAGTCCCAGCTTCTCTTTTCTCATTGCAATGTCTCTTTGTGGGTTTTTTTGGTGTGTTTGTTTGTTTGTTTGTTTGTTTTTCACTTCTGTAACAAAGGGTTCCCCTCATCCTGGGCAAGCAGCTTCCTCCTTCTCCTGGGACACCCAGGACATGGCAAACCTGAAAGTGATTCCCTGGCTGTGACCTTTCAACCCTCAGCCCTGCTGCATTCCTCTGCCCATAAATGCTCTTAATGAGAACACAGTGAGAGAGGTTCCTGGTACTGATGAGAGTTTCTGTTTGTGATGCTGCTCTGGGAATTAGTGATCCACATCCTTGAGGTGATAGAAGACCCTTCAGCTGCCTCCCTGCTGAGGAAGGGAGGATGAAGGAAGGCAGGAAGGAAAGAAAGAAAGAAAGGGGAGGAAGGACTAAAAGAAAGAAAGGAAAGGAAGGAAAGGGAGGGAGGAAGGAAGGAAGGAACTAGAAGAGATAGACAAAAGGCCTGTGTTACCACTTTTAGGAGATATTGTCCTTTAAAACTCGTCCTGCATGACATGAAGGACCTGAGGCAGCGCTTGCCTGAACCCTGTCTGCATGACCAAAATGTCATTTTGGCACTCAGGTGTGATGCTGCCTCCTGGTACCTGCCCAGAGGCACCTTCAGTGAGCTCAAACAAATCCCACCTCGAAGGCAAATGACCTGGAGGGGCTGTTGGAGCCCCGCTGTGCCAGCTCCTTCCAGCATTCCTCTGGGATCAGCCCCTCCACTCCCTGGGAGTTTCCAGTTACAGAGGGAAAAGAGGGATGTTTCTGCTGCCTGTTTAGCCATAAATGTCTGTGGAGAGGAGAGGAGAGGAGGCTGCTGTTCATGGTGGAGATAAAGCCCCACGGAGCAGAGGTGATTTAAACTACAGGTCAAGAACAAACTGGCTAAGTATGGATTTTAATTGCAAATCAGGAGATTCCTTCATATCTGATAAGGGAAGCTCTTTAACAGCCTCCCCTGGGGAGCAGGGGAAAAGCCAAGGCTTTTAAAGCAGAGTTTAATAAGCTGGTGTGATGGGAATCAGAGGGAAGAGGACTTGACAATAGCAAAGACTCCTTCAGTCTCTCTCTTAGTCCATTCTTATCTCTGCCCTTCCCTTGATACTCCAGTAATGGGCTTTCTTCGTTTAATTATCCTGTTATTAATTAGCGTGATAACAGTGAAAGCAGGTGCCTGCCCTGGCTGTGTCCCTGGCCCCAACGACCCTCTGCTCTACACCCTGCAGTGGCCACAGATTTCTAAAATTTGTGTCTGAACAACACTTCTAGTGAGCAAAGGGAAAGAATAGCCAGGTTAATCCCAGGATCTCAGCTGCTCTTTAGGCTGGGAAGTGGCTGTGCTGCAGGGGGGTGAGTCTGAAGGGTCGTGCACAGGGAGAGGAGATGGGGAGATTGATGTGGCTGCAGGTGAATGTGCAGCACGTGCCAAGGGAAGCCCATTTTGTAAAACTCATACCCCATGTCTGAGTACTTTCTGGGCTACTGTGGCTGCCATCTGCTGTCACATCTCGTGCCTCAGAGGTTGGGGAGAAGGGCCTGAAGGGAGCCTACAAGAAAGATGAAGAGGGACTGTGTACAAGGGCCTGGAGGGACAGGACAAGGGGAGTGGCTTTAAGTCGGAAAGAGAGTAGGTTTAGGTTGGATTTAGGAAGAAATTGTTCCCTGTGAGGGTGGGCAGGCCCTGGCACAGGTTGCCCAGGGAAGCTGTGGCTGCCCCTGGATCCCTGGAAGTGTCCAAGGCCAGGTTGGATGGGGCTTGGAGCAATCTGGGCTAGGGGAAGGTGTCCCAGCCATGGCAGGGGGTGGCACTGGATGATGTTTAATGTATCTTCCAACCATGATTCTCAGTGCTGACCTAGGAGAGACCAGCCCAGCTGCAGGTGTGGAGGGGCTGGAGTGGTGCCCTGGAATACCAATTTGTAGGGATCATGAAATCCCAGTCAACTGCCCTTGCCAAGCATGCTGGTCCTGGCAGAAGGTGCAGCAGTGCCAGCAGAGCAAGCTGAAAAGATCCCTCATCCTCCTGGTGGGTAACTGCCTGCGAGTCATGCAGAGGAAAACCCACTCTGAGGAGGCTGTGGTGACCCAGGCGAGTTGAACACACCAGCTGGCACGTCCTGGGCTGGGAATGGCTGGGAAACACTGCTAAAGTAACCCCCTCCTTTCCTGCTGCCCCCAGGCCAGTTTTGGGCTGAACGCCTGATCCGAGACTTCCTTCTGTCCCTTTGAACAGAGCCACGCTGGGAAAAGCAGCCATGGGATCATCCTCTCCAGCCACAGCACTTGCTGCTGTTTCTCTGGAAGAAATGCTCCCTCCTGCCTCTCCCAGGCCGGGATCCCTGCCTGGAAAAATGGCTTTCCCCTGCACGTTTGTTATCTGCAGCTGCGTGAGGCTCTCAGCCTGTTCAATTAAAGAGCCCCTTTTCCCATTAACTGTCTCCTCAGACAAATGTGAAGTGTGTTTAATGTTCACTCAGGATGAAGCCAACATGTTTCTCCTGCTGTTTTACACTTCCTTCTTGGTAGGGATTTGTCGTCTCTGACTGTTCAAATACCTTGAAGTTCCCTCAGCATTTACCATCAGGGAAAGGTAACAAGTGTGGTGACAAAGAGTGAGTGCCAGATGAGCCTGGCAAAATGGATTGCTTTAATAGATGTTACTGAGCCCCTTTTGCACCCTGCCTGATGCTGAGCAACCACCCCATCCATCACCCTCACTCTGCCTGAGTACATCACACCATCCAGGCTTGAACAGACCTTTTCTCCCCTCTCCCTGTTAGGCAAAGTGCTGGCCTGGATCCCTCCCCTTTCCTGACAGTCTGAGTTTAGAAAAGGGAAAACAAGCAACAGATCCCCTAAATCGGCTGGATGGTTTTTATTAACATGCCCTGAGAATCAGCTTCTTTCTTCCTGCCACTGGTGCCTTGCTGCACATTAATATAAGACCTGATAAAGTGTCCTCTGAGCCTTTATTTTCCTTTTTTTTTTTTTTTTTTTTTCCCCCATTGTTTCTTCAGCACTCTTTTCCTATGAATCAAATAGCTGAGGAAACTGATGTAGATTCTGGCCTGTATGAAAACACTTTTGCCCCAAATTGATGAATTAATCCTTCCCTCCTGGACAGCAATAATCACTCTCTGTTGGGTTTCAAGTTGCAATTCAGCACTTCTGCATTTGCCACTTGCTGCCTTTCAGCAAGTTTGGTGTTGGCCCCAAAATGGGGCAAGGGAAGGGAGGGAGGGAGGGCACTGGCACTAAATAAAGAGCAAGGGAAGTGGGAGGAGCTGGTGGGGTGTGAACTGAATTCCCTCAGCCTTTGCCCCAGCCTGGCCTGCAGGAGCTCTGCAAGCACGAGGAGCCCCCTCCCTGTGCTGCCATTTCCCCTGCTGACCCCTCTGCTGGGGGCTCAGGTGGTTTGAGCTGACGTGAGAGGGGCCCTGGGAGCACTCAGGCTTTGTGCTCTGAGATCAAGCCCCAGCTCTTCAGTAAAAGAAGCCCTGATTTATCCCTGTGGATAAATAACTTCACTCAAAACTCCATCACTGTCAAGAACCAGGCACTTCCCCAACAAGAGGCAATAAAACCCTTTTACAGCACTTGCTCAGCCAGACAAATCCCCTTCATCCCCTCTCAGGGGTGGCTTTACTGCCTGTGCCCCGTGGGGGCTGTGCCAGTCAGCCCAGGGCTGCTGGTGGGGTGGCTGCGGATGAAGTGTCGGTGTCTCCACCCTGGACTGTGGCCACAAGGCACGTCCCTGGTGTGCTGTGCAGCTCCAGGATTTGCATTAATCTTCCCCTGCTGGTCCACAGACCCAGATATTGTGAAGATTTGGCTCCAAGCAGGTCTGGTTTGAGCTGCAGTGGAAATGAATCTGATGATCATCAAGAGGGTACCTTGAGGATGGACCATATTTTTCCTAAGGTTACAGCTTGAAATCTTAAGTTCCTGCTCCATTGTAAATAAACTTAAATCCTCCTGCCTGCAAAGCCTTGATTAAATGATGAAATAACTCACTGTATTTAGGTACAGGTCACACTTTAGCATCTTCCAGCGGACAGCCTTGGAGCTTTTTATCTTCAAGGTTTCCCTGACCAGCTTTTCCAGTGCTTTTAGAGGCAGTTGGGAATCACTGAGTGGTATGGGATCCTCCAGCTCCCGGGCCCAAGGCATGGGACCCCCTGAACCAACATCTATTAGCATGACTGAACTTACCAAGATGTACTGTTGGCAGTGGTGGCAGACAGAGAAACCTCAGCATTGGGTCAGTCCAAAGTAGAGAGGGTCTAATTAACATTTTGCTTAGACTGTCATCTCAGAAGTGGTTCTGGAAAACTGCAGATGCTCCTGAGCAGGAGGCAAAAGGCAGAACTAACATGACTTTCATTACTGGCCTCAGTGCAGCACTTTTCCATCAAAGCATCAGCTGTTTCCTTCTCAGTCCATTTGTTTTCAGTGTGGTCTGAAGTCACGAAGGAAAGCTCAGAGAACCCCCACCTTCCACTGAGGTTTTATTCACCTACTGAATGCTTTAATTTCTCAAGCATTTCTTCTCTCCTATTTTGTAAATGCATCAAGTTTCCTGATATTATCCTATACTCCTAATATATCAAATCCTATTTCCATTCCACACAGACCAGGCAGTTCTCCCTCCTTCCCATTCCAGGGGAAGGTCTCCTTTCTACACCTCTGAGCTTTGCTGGCAAGTAATGTTTCTTAGGACAGGCTTGGAGTGCAATCAGAATTCCCTCCCTGAAGCCCACACCAATATCCTGCTGCTGCTCTGCAACCTGCCAAGGAGGGGAGGAGAAAAGCAGAGCCCAGGCATTGAGCAATCACTGTCAGATGGCTGTGGCTCCCCAGCTCTTTGCTGCAGGCCAGACTGACTCGTCACTGTCAGCTCAGGGAACATGTTCCTTGAAGGCTTGATTTAATAGAAACACAATTTGTCTCCCGGGTCAGCGGAATAGGTTGAGGATGACTGACAATTTCGTGTCCAGGGGGAGCTTTGAAACTTGTCCAGGGTGCCCAATTTCACATTTCGTGCAGAATATAAACAAGTGGTGGGTGCCACCAGCCACAGACACTGCCCAGCCTTTAGTGCTGCTCTCCAGCTGTGCCCAAACAAACATCTGTGCCCACACTCCAGAGTGTCTGTTCACAATTGTCATTGTCACCAAAGGCAATTTTGGGTTGAGAGTGACCTTAAAACCCACCGGACACCTTCCACTAGCCCAGGTTGCTCCAAGCCCCATCCAACACTTCCAGGGATGGTGACATCCCTGCCATCCATTCAGTTATTGATCCTATTTGTTGGAGGGAAAGGGAGAACGTGAAATATCTGATGATTTTTGCAAGCTCTGTCATTCCTCCTCAGTAACTCTCAGAGCTGCCTGGGACGTGGGATCCCATGGGATGTCCCGGAGCTTCAAAATTAGCAAATGGCTCCCAAATAACACCCCAAATCATCAGCTTTCCTGCAAGCTGAAGCTTGGAAAAGACCTCTTCACTTGGCTTAGTTGAAATATTTTAAAATAGCTGATTAAATAGGGGGCGAAATGGTTAAATGGGTGGTTAAATAAATGGTTACTAAATGGTTGAATAGCTGGTTTAAAATAGTTTTTGTAATTGAGACTTTTTGAATTTCAGCCTGTTCAATTAGGAAAAGCAGGTATTTTTGCTTAGAAAATATTGAAATACAATATCTTTATCATTTCACACCACACTGTAGTTAATGTGATTGAAAAATCTAATTGAAAACGCTATTTACTCTATGGAAAAAAACTTAATGGAAAACCTTCGGATGTATCCAATTAGATTCCTACTAGAAAGGGGCAGATCAACCTTTCTAGTTTTATAACAATAAATTCTCTGTTATTTGGGTTTTGAATGTAGCTCATATCTAGATTCAGAAGGGTAAAAATATATATATATATATATGTACAGATCCCACATAATGGAATATTATCTGTGGAAGCTGCTCCCCTGGTCAGGAATATTTTACATCTAAAAACGAAGAAAGAGAGAGGAACAGCCTAAAATTGAGAAGTGTTTTGTCTTAAGAGCTTTAATGTGGTGCTTGGAAATATCACATTCAGGTTTCTGGGCTAAATCTGAGCAGAAAAGTTTAAATCTTTTAAGTTTTGGATGTTTAATGATGCTTGGTCTGGATAAACCCAGAAAATTTCTTTTTAAAAAGCAGAAACTTTGGGGTTTTTTTTAAAAGCTCCACAATTTCTACTGGAGATAGAAAGTGCAAATTCCCAGATTTTTGTAGCAGAATTTTTTCTTGACAGCTGCAGCTGGGAATTATTACTATTATTATTCTTATTATGAACTATTTTCCCTCCTTCAGTTCATTTATTTGCAAAACCCTTCCACTGTTTTAGAGATCTCAATCGTAAGCGTTATTTTTTTATTATTTTGAAATTAAGATTATTCTGAAATTTTATTAAGAATAAAATCAAATATCTTATAGTCTAAGTGCCTTGGTTTCCTACTTTGAATTTTTTGGACTACCAGACTTAACTCTTAAGAAATCAGGTTTTCACCCAGCCCTTGACATCTCTGATGATCCCAGGAAGTGAAATCCGAGGAGAGGGAGCAAAATAAAGTTCCAAAATAACCTTCCTTTTCCCCTTTCAATTCACTCAGTCACCTGAGAGCAACAGATCGCCCTGCAGGGAGGAGGAAACGCAGCTGTCACTCCAAAAAATAAAATTGCCTTCACACAAACCTCCCAAATAATTGGAAGGATGTGTGAGCAGGGCTGGGAGGGCACTCCAGCACGGGCAGAGAAGGAATAAAAGTTAAAAGAAAAACTGACTTTCCCTTTGAAACTTTATAGGCCTTATTGTAAACAGCTGGTGACAAATTTATTTTAAAAAAAAAATAAATAAATAAAAAATAAAGGCCTGGCAAGGAAGCACTGGAAGGTTTCCCCCCTGATTACATTTTGCTGGGCTCCTGCCTAACTGTGTCCTGGAAGAAAACAGCCCCAGTTGTTCAATAAGTAAGAGTGCTGCAGAATTTCAAATGAGAAACCCCATTATTAAAGTTACAAATCTTCCTGGTCTTTATATCTTTAATAAAACATTTATCTATTAATAATGGATATTGTTTCTGCCTGGCTAGTGAAAAAAAAAAAAATTAAAAAAAAAAAAACACACAAAAAAATCCCTAAAATAAATGACCATTGGAAAATTGCCAATATTTCTTTCTCCTCCTCAGCCAGGGCTGACAAAAGCACGGTTACATTGATAAACTGTTCATCATTTGCAAAGGTTTAAAAATTTTAGCAGCTCGATGTAAACTGAGGAGGGGATGTTTAGCCTGGGAGGCATCGACAGCTCAGATTAATCTGGAATAAAAGTTATAACTCCACGGGGTGGTTAATGGGGCAGCAGGGCTGGGAGGGGCACAATGCACACGGAAATACAGCGGGGAAATTCAATGTACAGCACGCCAGGACCCCTCAGGGCACGTGGACCTGGAGTGTTTGTTAGCTGGATTGATCCTCGTGGAATAATAATGGGTTATGGAGAGGCTGATGGGAATTTGTAAGTGGCAGGATAAATAAAAAGTGGATATGTGTGAGGGAGGCATGGAGGTGTGTGTGACCATATACTTATATGTATCTATGTACACATATATATTTTTATATTCTTACCCATATTTATATTCCTGTATATTTTCATATTCTTATATATTTATAATCTTCTAAATAATTATATATACTTTAATGTATATTTATATAATTATATGTAATGGTGTGTAATTATAGATAATTTTTATTTAGCTATGAAATTGATATTTTTTTAATATATATTGGATCTTAGGGAAAGGTCCTTCCCCCAGAGGGTGGTTGGCACTGAACAGGCTCCCCAGGGCAGTGGGCACAGCCCCAAGGCTGCCAGAGCTGCAGGAGGGTTTGGACAACGCTCTGAGGGACAGGGTGGGATTGTTGGGGTGTCTGTGCAGGGCCAGGAGTTGGACTGGATGATCCTTGTGGGTCCCTTCCAGCTCAGGATATTCTGGGATTCTGTGATCCTGCTCAGTCC
The DNA here is from genome assembly GCF_003031625.1 of Empidonax traillii. Classification (NCBI taxonomy): domain Eukaryota; kingdom Metazoa; phylum Chordata; class Aves; order Passeriformes; family Tyrannidae; genus Empidonax; species Empidonax traillii. Next base: position 47,277 of record NW_020956524.1, read on the forward strand.
TCCCATCTGACCCCTTTGACCACAGTGGGGAAGGACCTCACCACGTGGCTCATGTGACTTCCCAGTCAGTGTGGGGGAAATGCAGGATCTTGGGGGCTTTGTGTGCGCACAGGGGGCTGCAAATACTGAAATGCCCAGGCCACTGAACAGCAAACAGAAGGGAAGCAAATGTCTTCATCGAGGCAACCAAGAGAGCTGGGAACTGCTCCGGGATGTCGTCACACCCACCTCCTCCTCCAGCCCCCTAAAGGGACATTTGGGAGCAGGGCCATGCTGTCACATCACACAGCACTGGAATGCTCCCTGTGAGGCTTCAGGCTTCCATTATTCATGGGATGAAGCTGTGATGGTTCATTCATCCTCCTCCAGAGCTCTCCTCTGCCAGCGGTCGCTCCCTACACACCCCAGTGCAGAGCAGGGCCCAGTGTGCCCATCCAGCTGCAGGTACTGCTTGTATCCTCCTGTTGTTCCTTCCTTCCAGTGAGGAAGAGCTGTTGGAGGGACCTGCCCTTTCAGGCTGCACAGGAACACCCACCCCACTGCCTGTGGATGATCATTGCAGATGATCACCAGCCACTGTGCTCCAAACAGCAGCCTGACCCAAAGGAGAACGTTTCCCACGTGTTTTTTTTTTTGGTCTCTGAAAAACAGGGATAGGGAAAAGTTATTATTTTTTTTTTTTTTTCCCTAGGAAATGTTCAAGTGCTGGTTTTGAAATGCTAAACACCCCCAGCTCCCTCAGCTGCTCCTCATCAGCCTTGTGCTCCAGACCCTTCCCCAGCTCCGTGCTGGGGGTGTTTAGATTGGAGAAAAGGAGGCTCAGGGGGGGACCTTCTCAATCTCTACAACTCCCTGGGAGGAGGGTGGAGCCAGGGGGGATTTGGGATCTTTTCCCAGGTAACAAGGCATAGAATGAGAGGGAACAGCCCCAAGTTGAGCCAGGGGAGGTTTAGATGGATAGTAGGTGCTTTTCTCTCCAGATCCCTCATCTAAAGCTTGCAGAGGTGAGGATTTGTGAGCACCCAGCTGTCCTTGGAGCCTGGTGTGGCTGGGAGGACAGGGGGCTCCAGTCAGACAGTCCTCTTCCCAGTGGCACCAATTTTGCCTCTTTGCCACTGCCATGATGGTATTTCTGGTGCCACATCACATCATCAGGGTATCAATGTCTGCTTTCCCTGCAGGAACCTCATCAGTTACTGACTGATTAAAAACCACCAAAATGCAAACACCCTGAGGAGAACATCTGGAGGAAAACCAACTCAGAGATATGTTCTCATCAGGCTTCACACCCACCCTGGCAGCTCTGCTCTGCTCCCTTTCCACACCTGAACCTTTTCACAGGGCTTTGGTTGCACCTTCATCCAGAGCAGCACCTACTGCACACCCTGATCTCTGATGGCAATTGCTGTGTTACGGTTGTGGGTGGCAGAGGATGACCATGAAGGATGAACTGTAAGTTCTGGAGGTGAATCTGATGGAGAGATTCGTGTTTGCAGCGTGGCAGGAAATTCCTGGGGACACCGAATGCTGCAGTGCCTGGCAGCTCCTGGGTTCTCCTTCCACAGCACTTGCCTGGGCAGTAGAAATGTCCATCTCCAGACACAACACAAACTGAGGAATAATAATGAAACAATGTCAAACATGCATTTTCTGCTGTTGCAGGTGGCTCTGGGACACTCCAGATTATCCACAATCCCATTAAGAATGGAGCCTGTGGAATCAGCCTGAAGTAGGGGACGTGTAGGGGGACAGCAATATTTTTAGAGGCTGTAATTGGGACTTTGGAACATTTGCTTTTAAATGTCTCCATCCAGATGTTCAAAATGATAAAGCAAAGCTGCTGGGCCTGTGTGGGAGTCAGAGTCAATCCCAGCTGAGGTGTCATTAAGCTGTTGGGCCTCCCCTGTGACAACATCCCAGTGACAGCTGGGAAATGGTTAATGAAAAATGATTGTCTGTAACACATCGAGGCTGAAATTGTCTCTGCACCAGAAGGAATGAGAGGGGTGGGTTCCTGCCCTCTCCATGAGGCCATGAAACCACAGAGGAAAAGTGAGTGTGGCTCCTTTCGGAGCAAAACTGGTGAATTTATTTCTTCCCCTCCAGACATTGCATCCCTAAAAGGTGTTACCCAGAGATGGAAGGCATTTGGCAACAACTGCAGAGCACACAGTGCGTGAGGCAGCAGATAGTGCAAAGCAGAATGGAGAACAGCTGTGCAGAGGGAACTGGCAGACCCAGGGCAGTGCTGGGCCAAAATAATGTTTGTTTCTTCATAAACACCAGGGGAAAATTAGGGATGGTAGCACAGATATGTAACTAAAGTTAGAGCACATCACAGAGGGTTGGAATGCAGTGACTCTGGGGCTTGGAACGAGATGATATTTAAGGTCTTTTCCAACCCAAACCCTGCTATGATTCTGACTTCTTCTATGGGCAGGACAAGGGGAAATGGTTTGAAACTAAAAGAGAAGAGATTCAGATGTTTGGAAGAAATCCTTCCCTGGGAGGATGGGCAGGCCCTGGCACAGGTTGCCCAGAGAAGCTGTAGCTGCCCCTGGATCCCTGGAAGTGTCCAAGGCCAGGCTGGACGGGGCTTGGAGCAACCTGGGCTGGTGGAAGGTGTCCCTGCCCATGGCAGGGGGTTGAAATAAATGATATTTAAGGTCCCTTCCAACCCAGCCCATTCCATAATTCCATGATCCTACGAAATAAGCATTGGAAACTGAGGAATTAATTTTAAATGTAAAGAAAATACAGAAATCTGTCACATCCAGATCACTAAGGATTGTAATCCTCAGTAAGTTCTCTGTATTGGGGCACAGAATTATGGTGATGTTCGTTCCTCCAGTTTGAAAGAAGCTGGTTTTGTTTCTGGTTTCAAGTTTTACTAATCCCTTCTCAGGTGGTAGTTGGACAGAACTACTGGGAATGCAGTGAGGAGGAAACCCATGAGTTCAGTTTTCATTCCTGTGTTCCTTGGCTTCCCTCTCCTAGCCTGGGGGATGCTTACAAGCTCAGAAATCATTTTTACCTTGGAATGGTTCAGTTAAAAATTAACACAGTTGTAACTAACTTTGGAAGGATTCCATTAGAAGCACTGTGCAAGAAATGTAAAGTCAGTGCACGCCTATAATGTTATCGTGAGATATTTTATGTCCTTAAATTAAATTTTTTTAATTAAATTTACCTTTTAAACGTTATTTTTGCTTCTACAATGTTATCTAGATGTTTTACTCTGCTGGGGAGGAACAGAGAGAACAAACAAATCAGCTCCTGTATATAAACACACAAACACACATCTCCCTCTTGGGTTTCTCCTCTCCAATTGCTCTGGCCCATCGGGGAGTTTTTTGAAATGTGCTCAGGGTTCACCTTTACAGGGAAAACATGGCAGTGAAAAATCCCTTTTCCAAAGCTTTGGCAGTGCTCCAGGTGCTGAGAGGGGCTGAGGTCACCCCCCCTGACACGATCGGTTCCCCTTTCCCAGCTCAGCTGCTCCCCGGGAACGTGATGGTTCCTCAGAGGGTTTATTACTGCTCAGCTTTTGCTGAATGCAGATATTCTGGGGATAAGGAGTACTAGCAGTGCTAAAAACAAAGGAAAACCCCCAGCTGAGCGGGTTATAAAGGTGCTGGTGAGGTTTCTGAAGAGGCAACACCATTAAGATGTTGTTACCAAGTTCTCCAGTTTCTCCAGGTCCCAACCACGTGAGCACAGGAGGCTCATCCAGGAGTTAACAGATAGGCTTGCAAATCCACAGAAATTCCAGCTGTCACTGCAGGAGGCAAGTGGTAACTCAGGAGAGCATGTCCTTATCCTTTCTGCAAAAGGAGCTTATCCCTGGAGCAGAGGGGTTATGTGTCCTGAGGAGCAGAGGGGTGCTGGGACAGGTGGAGCTGAAGGGTGGTGCAGCCTGGGGCTGAACAGTGTGTCACTGGGGTTTGAAGCCACCACAAAGGAGAACCCAAGGGGCTCATCCTGCCCTTTCTGCACACAGGGCCACTTCCAACCCTCTTCTTCTGCAGGAGCTGCAGAGCAGGGGAAAACCAGCCCTGAAGAAGCCAACAGGAGGGTTGTCTGTGTGTGTGCAGGTGAGCTTTGCCTGGCCAGTGTGTGCAGGGTGTTCCCAGGTGAGTGGGGCAGGGGGCTGGAGGCTCCTAAACTGACAGGAATGGTGGATCTGCAGGAGGAGAAAACACCAGAATTTGAGGTGTTTTGTTTTTTTTTTTTTTTTTTAACACGAGTGCATGAGGGTCATGGAATCACAGAGTGGGTTGGATTGGAAGGGACCTTAAGGCTCATCTCATTCCAACCCTCCTGCCATGGGCAGGGACACCTTCCACTAGCCCAGGTTGCTCCAAGCCCCATCCAACCTGGCCTTGGACACTTCCAGGGATGGGGCAGCCACAGCTTCTCTGGGCAACCTGTGCCAGGGCCTGCCCACCCTCCCAGGGAAGGATTTCTCCCTAATAGACATTTCTTCCTAATGGGTATCAAATCTAACCCTTCCCTCCTTCATCTTAGGGCCATTCCCTCTTTTCCTATCATCCCATGAAAAGTCCAGCATGGCAATCCAACATGGGATGCCCATCTGGAGAGATGCCACTGAGCCCAGGATCCTTCCAGCATAACCACCCGCCTCACAAGAACACCACATGTAGGAATTAGCACCAAATAAAAAAGCAGGGGCAAAACTGACTTAAAAGCAAGGACTGAGAGCATGAAATATCCTAAAAATGATCCCAGGCCCAGCCCCTGGGGTTGGGAGCCCCTTGAGCAAAAGGCAATTGCCCCCCTTCCCTCCCAGTCCTCCAGCGTGGCCTTGGGAGATGCTGCTTAACATTTTTCAAGCCTAGGACAAGGCAAAGAATCATTTGGTTGAAAAATGGCCCTTAGTAGAACACGAAAGATTTTATGAAAAACTACTGGCTTTTTAGAAGTGTTTCCCCTTTTCTGATTTTTCCTCTTTTTTTTTTGGTGACATCCTCTATCAGTCTTTTTTACTGCAGCCTGCAATGTAAACTAGCCTTTGCTTTCTCTTCTGGAATTCCTCTTAAGTTACTTTTTCAATCAAAAAACCACGCTCAAAATAATTCATACACAAGAAAATCTGCCTTGGAGAAGCTGCAGTTTGCATTCCTGGGGACAGACAAAGGGAGGACAGGCGCTGAATTCTGCTCGTTTCAGCATTCAACAGAGGTACAACCCAGGCTGCTCCCCCCCTGCCCCTCCAAACCCTGCAGAGACCAACCCAGACCCTTATTTTCCTGCTGCCAGGTGCCAAGTAACCCCACTGCAAGCTGACCCTCTGATTTCACCAGCCCAATTCCTTCTTCTTTCCCTGCTTTATGAATTCCTAATGCAGGCAGCACAGCCTGCTCTCCTCCAAAGTTTCCCCACCACGTGCCCTGCTCTCCAGTTGACCCCTCCCCCCAAACACCCCAAAGGTCCCCAGAGCTTTGGGAAAGCCAACCCAACCTGGAGCTGTGAGAGGGGCTGGAGAGCTCCAGCACAAAGGGCCTCTTTGTGCTGATTCCATGGAATTGTGTGCAGCTGAGATTTTTAGGAGCAATATCTGAGCGGAGATTTGCAGAACTGCTTATGTGATGGTTTTGTTAACAGCAAGAACATGCCCAGGGAAGCAGATTGATTCCCTTTTTTGGGCAAAATTTGCTTCCTAGAATTCAGAGTTGGAGCTGGGCTGTGGCTGCAATACCAAATTACCACAAGCTGCCTGCATGGAGGAGCCACAAACCATCTGCTGAACCACACCAGGCTCCAGCTCTGACCCCTCAAAGAGTCAGGGGAGGATGGAGGGAGGAAGAGGGAACAAAACAGAGCAACAGGAGACAAAGGATTTATGGGAGGTGCCTCTTCTGTACGGAGGAATTAAATGGTTCCAAATTTAGTGCCAAGATCTTTTATGCTTCAAAGGGCACAGAGCAACAGGGTGGGGGTGGGAGGGGAGGATGAACTGTCTGGTTTCATGGACAGACACTCTGACAGCACAAAAAAGGGAAAAGGAAAGGGGAAGGTGGTGATTTGGGGTGAGAAAAGCCAAGAGCTACAAATCTGCTGCCAAACTGCCACCGACAGACCTGGCTTGGGGTCATTAACTCACAAAGGAAAACACAGAGGAGAGAAATGTTTGGAGGTTGACAATACAGCTAATCCATGTACACGGTATTATCCCATTGCAACTTAGCTTGGACTTGTGTAAAGCTCAGTGTTTCCTACTGAGATGGGATATTAGGAGGAAATTCTTCCCTGGGAGGGTGGGCAGGCCCTGGCACAGGTTGCCCAGAGAAGCTGTGGCTGCCCCTGGATCCCTGGAAGTGTCCAAGGCCAGGTTGGACGGGGCTTGGAGCAACCTGGGCTGGTGGAAGGTGTCCCTGCCCGTGGCAGGGGGTTGGAATGCAATGAGCTTTAAGGTCCTTTCAACCCAAAGCATTCTGTGATTCCATAATTCTGTGGTTCACCCACTCCAGGTCACACCAGGGTGTCCGTGGGTCAGAGTGGAGGCTGCAGCCCCTGCACCAATGGCCATCACCCACCTCAAGGTGTGGGTTTGACCCCCCCCCAAGCTGGAAAAGGACAACCCTTGTAGATGCTGTGGCTGAAGAGGAATGAGGGTGGGCACAGCTCAGGCCTGAATCTCACCCAGGTCTGCTCCCAGAGGAGTTTATTTGCTGGTGCAACCCCAAGGATGACCCATCCCTGGTATCACAGAGCACAGGGACAACTAGCCCAGGTCACTCCAAGCACTGTCCAACCTGGCCTTGGACACTTCCAGAGATCCAGGGGCAGCCACAGCTCCTCTGGGCAACGTGTGCCACCCCCACAGGGAAGAAATTCCTTTTAATACCTGATTTCTAATCTAAATAGGAAACTCTTTTGCAGAAGTCCAAACTGAGCTGGTTTATCCAGGGAGCTGTGTCCATGCTGGATGTTGTGACAGGCTGAGTGCAGATGAAGCCCTTCTGGACTCTCTGGGCCTGTTCCTCCAGCACAGCACCTCAGTGAGCGCTGAGTGGGGACAGCCTGGGCTTTGGGACCAGAGGGAACAACCTTGGGCTGAGCTCCCACTGGCTGTAGCTGCACTGGGGTGTGTGTGCTGCCTCCCTCTGCCCCATCCCTGAGTGCTTCTTCTTACAGAACCCTGGATCCACCCTCCAGGGCAGCTCTGATGATGGTGCTGCTTTTGCTGTCTCCCTGTGTCTGCTGCTGCCCTTCAGAGAGGTTGAACTGTCTTGCCAGAGCTCTGAGAAATGGGCTTTAGTGCAATGCCAGCTTGTTTACACCCCTATCCTGAGCCAAGCATCGTGTGCTTTTCAGTCTGGCTGTCTGGAGAGATCTGCAGTGAAGTTGGGAATTGCTCCATTACAGAAACTGTGGTTGAAAATGAAGTTATTTTTCTAATGGGCCAAATATATACATCAAAATGTTACAGAAAAGACCCAGCAAACTGCATTATGGAATGACTTGGCAGGATCTATTTGCTCGCTATCACATTTGCTTGCTACCTGATTTATTGCCAGTCTGGGGTTTATTGCTGGAATGAAAGACTTGTAGCCAAAGGTTTGCTGGTTATCCCTGCAGGCTCCTGTCCTGCAGGGATACCCCCCAGCTGGACCTGGGGGTGGGACAAGGGAAGGACCAGCCTTCAAGTAAATGATGGGTTTGCTCGTTCCTTGGGTTCTTTTGAGATGCCTTTTGGACAAGGTGACTGAAATGGCTTCGGAGGTGACACTTTTGGGAAGGTAAACAATGGAATTGTGTCCAGGCAGGGTGATGTGACCAATGGGCAAGTTCTTGTGCTCACACACATCATACATACAGACTATTTTAATGAGGGCTTTTTGTTCCCAAACTGCATGTTTGAGTTTGTACAGTGTTTGCACCTGGGAATTTCGATGGGATTGCAGGGGATTCTCTCTTCTTCCTCAGCACTCTAAACCTTTGTGACCTGGGTTTGGAGGCCAGGCTGTCCCTCTGCCACCAGCAGCCCATCCCAGGGCTCTGCTTAGGCTCTCCCTCACTCTCCTGGTCTTCCAGCCTGTCCTTTCCACTGATCCTTTGTCCATCCACGTCCTGTGAGCCATCCCAGCTCTCTGATCTCAGCGAGGCCACAGCTCTGTGGCTGCACACAGACCTCACACTCCTCCTGGCTGGATTAGATTGGGAAGGAAGGAACAACATTCCTTTTGAGAGATGAGTCTAATAACCAAACTCCCCATTAATGCCTCACTGTGAATTGGCTCAGATCTCAGCTGTCACCCAGTGTGGCCACTCAGGACACCTCCCAGCTGGCATTTCTGGCAGAAGAGCCCTTCTCCTCTGCCACAGGACCAGCTCTTCCCCTTGGTCTTTCCCTATCCCTGGTGGCTCCTGCCCATCCAGTGACCTTTTCATACACCAGCTGTGCACTGGCAAACGTGATGGAAGGACAGTTTCAGGTCTCCCAAGCAGGAATTAGTGTTGAAAATGCCTGAAAATGTTTCTGATTGTCCTTCCCTTTGGACAGCCCATGTTTCTCCTGTGTTTTCATGGAAACACAGCCCGAGAAAAACGGAGTTTGTTCCTTCTGTTCTGTGTCCAACAGTCCTTTTCTTGCTGACAGAGTGAACTGATGTCTCCTGTGCCATCAGAAATAAGGATGAGCCAAACCCCTCCCAAGCACTACAGTCACCTGCTCCTTCCTGGCATTTTGCAGGGACTGTGGGACACAAGGACACCAGAAGCTCTCCCTGTGTCTTTCAGACAGGGTAAGATGAACTCTCTGCTCGTTGTTCCAGGGAATTCTGTCACTGTTTTTTTCAGTGGGACCCCTGAGATTCCTGCAAGATGTTTTACAGCATGGTGGGAATGCACAGAGGGGAATAACCCCGGATCTGGTGGGGGTAGTGGCCAATGCCATGATTTGCTGGGATCACTGTGCCAGCTGACCCTGGCAGCTCTTGCCAAGCTTGTCAATCTGTCTCCATTGGCTTGGTCTGTGTGTTTGTGCCTCTCTACTTTATTTACATTATTCAGAGCTAAACTCGGTGAGAAGCAGCGAGGCTTCAGTCATTTTAACTCTGATTGACAGCGATTGCTGTCAAACATGAAGGTTGGAGAACATTGTCTGTCTTCCAGACATCACCCGCTTGGCCTAAGCCAGAGGTATCTCTGAACCATCTACCTGTTCCAAACAAGTGCCTCCTGTATATTCATCAGCCAATTAGCTTTACAAATTGCTGTGATGATGCTGATGTGTTTGATGGGCTCAGCAAAATTAGATGCTGTGAGGTGTCATTTTATCAAAGACCTCAAACTGTGACGGGCGTGTGAAAAAAGGGAAACTTCCCCCCTCCCCCCCCAAACCTGTTCAAGCTGAGCTTTGACACAAAGACTCAGCTCGTGCTTGAGCACAGGGTGATGCTTCAGCTGCCATCAGCCCTGTTTGTTATCCCACCAAGTAAATCTGAGGAACTCTCTAGATAATAAAGGACAGGAGCAAATCTGAATTAAAGGAAGAAGTAACCAGGCACTTCTTTGCGAAAGAAAACTTGGAAAAAACCGAGATCAATGCCCAAGCAAGCTCAGCATCAAGTCTGAACCTCCAAGGGAAGCAGCAAGATGTGTATAAGATTGCAGGGCTGTGTCAGTGAGCACAGTGCTGGCACTGCTTGACTCCATTTCAGTAGAGCTGAACAAAATGGGAAGTGAGTCTCTTGAAGTCTCAAAACCTGTGTTTTGGGGAGGCTGGGTGATTCAAATCCATTTTGCTTCATCAGAACTCTCTGTTGTCTCTTCCCTTCCCTAATGTGCTTAGAATCAAGTTCTTACAGAGCAAAGAGTGTGTGGATGCAGAAGTCAGCCCAAATGTTGTCTCCAGTGGGTGACCCAGATTTTCCAAGGGACTTAGCTGTGCACATGCATGCACAAAATCCAAATTCAGCCCCATGTCTGGCTCATATGAATGCTTGTTCTGGTAAATCAGAAACCACTAATGCAAATGGACAAAGCCTTTTTATTTCTTTTTCCCCCCACCACAACTCCTGATCTGGTGCGTGGCAGTGCAGGGAGTATCGTTGCAAATTGAACATGCAGTCAAACATGTTTTTCACAGCTAAACTGCCTTGAAAAATATTAGTCCTGCACACTAATTAGTCAGAGATCAGAATCTGATCCCAGAAAATATGCTCACTCAGCCAAAAATAGTAAGATGGTTGTAGACATCCATATGCATGTATTTCTGTTCTGCATGTGCAGGGAGCTCTAAATGCACATATTTCAGAACAGCCTCTACACACAAACTTTTTAATTAGGCTGGTGGCCTCACAGAACATTTCCTGCTGGAGTGAAGTGCTAAGTAGGGGGGGAAAAAAAAAAAAAAAAGGAAAGAAATATCTGGAGAACAAAACTGCACGTTTGCAGAATGCTGTGTGCCAAGATCCCCAGCGTGCAAAGTTTACAGGAGCTGACATGGCTGTGGATCCGAGTTGGAGGGATGTCAGTCTGGCTTTCCAGCACTGTCACAGCTGCTCAGTTATGGGCTGGACAGACTGTGGCTTTGTTCCAGATCAGTGAGCTGGGCTGCAGATCCTGGAGTGTCACTCATGAGGGGCCGTGCCTGCAGAACCCGAAGATGTCAGCAAGAAATGGGGAGGTGAACTATCCAATGTGACAGAGAACAGGGAGTGCATCTTCATGGCAGCAACTCCTTCAAAGGGCTCCAGTTCAGAACATTTAGAGACTTTTGGCAAGAGCTCTGTCACAGCTGCTGGGTCAGCCTGGACCCTTCTGACCACAGGGAGGACTCTGTGGGTATGAACGTTTCATCCCACGCTGTTGTCAACCTGCATTGTTGGCTTGACCATACTCTGGAACTTTCCAAAGCTTTGAAGAGACATTATTTCACTGTCAGAGTTCTGCCTCCAGTGGTTGAGCCAACCTCAATTATTCCAGACTAACTGGAGCAGTGAAATTCTGTGCTGTGGTGGGAGCTTTCCTCAAACTGCTCTGCTGAAGCTCGGGTTTCTGAGACCATCTGAGCTCCTTGGCTGCTTGTAGCGCTTATCAGCACTAGTGGATGCTCCTCTTCCCACCCCAGCTGCCTCCTGGTCATCGAGGACAGTCAGACAACTGGTCCAGCTTCTGAGAAGTGGGTGGGAAATGGGAATAGCAGAGCATTACTGGCATGTCCTCTTGGTGCCAAGGAGGCAAATGTAGGCTGAGTTTGGACATGAAGGCACCAGGTTTTTTGCCCCTTTGCTCTTGGCAGTGTTGTGCTTAGAGGACCCACTTCCCCTGGTTTCCTGCCACCCTCCACTTGCTTCCACCACTGGGCATCTGCACCCCCTGCTCAGACTTAAAACATTCATTAGGGCCATAATTAACATTCTTACAGTGATTAAAGAGTAGAAATAGGGAAAATGAATTCCATTAGAAGCACAAATTGGGGCTGCAAGTGCTTCTCCCGACCTGAGGGGTCTCAGACGTGAGTCTGGTGTTCTTATTATGTCACACCTTATACAAATAAGGGATAAAATAGCAGTTTCAGGGAGCAGGAAGACGTTAAGGAGACAGAGGAGTAGAAACACGAGTTAGAACTTCTGACAGCAGAGTGCTGCAGTAGGAGGTTATTTTAGAACTTGCTGCCTCAAGGGAGTTTGCACTTTCTTGCCTTACAGTCAGCTAAAGATGTTGATGCCAATTTAGTAAGAATTAAATGTATTCTCTCAACTTCAGGCATTTCTCTTAAGTTGCCCTAAGTAAGATCCCTTTTTCTGACCCCCCTCCCCCCCCTTTCAACTTTCTCTGGGTGCATGGCTTTTGATACAGCAGAAAAAGCAGAAGGTTCCAATCAGACTTACAAACACAGCTGTCAGTCAGCCCTCTCCTCGGCAAAAGCTGTATTAATATCTACTGATGTGTCTCAGCCAGTGATCAAAATCTTGCCTGCATTGCCATGGCAATGCAAAGGAAACTGAATTCCAATATGACAAAATCCCTCATCTCTTTACCCAGCCATTATCACCGAGGTTGTACAAACACACAGCCCTGACAGCAATGAGGTGTCTGGCAGCGCTGAGTGCTCAGGCTCAGGGTACCTGGCTCTCCTGGAGAGTGCTGCAGATGCTTCCCCTCCCTTATCCTGCCAGGGATTTGCGTTGTTTTCTGTTACTTGGTGACTTTTGGAATCCTCAGCTCTTGGACGTGCCCTTTTTTTTTTTTTTCTTTTTCTTTTTTTTTGCCTTTTTTTTCTTATTTTTCTCCCTGTTTGCATCTTAGATTTCACTGAGCAATCACGTGCTTGTGGCTGTGGTGGCTGGAGATGAAATGCAGCGAGGCCACATAGTGGGAGAGTGTCCAACCTTCGTCTCCTGTTCCCTCTGCTCCCACTCAGCCCTCTTCCCTTTATCCCAAGGAATTCTTTCCTGTCTCCTCACCTGCCCCACTCAATTATCATTGTTTTTCCAGAATCACCTGATCCCTCTGGGCTCTGTGCTTCCCTGTGCAGGTCTCTTTAAAAACTCACAAACATAAGATTCAAATGGAAAAACAACAGGATCAACACCGTGGTTTTCCAGCAGCTCTTAACTTTTGGAAGTATTTTTTGACCCCCAAATGCAGGCGCCATTCGATCCTTTTACTCTTCAAAACAGGGGAAAACAAAACAAAGAAACAAGTTTGTCTTAGTCTTGGGGGTGAACTCCAACCAAAGGGGGCTGCATGTTCTCAGCCACACTGGGTTCAAAGACCCACTATTTTCCACTGATGTTTAAGATTCTTTTTTTCCTTCCTTGTGCCTTAAAACACTTGTTAAAAACACCTTCTGGTGCCCACACTTGTTCACCAACACAAGGCAATGTCCCAAGCTAAGTTCTGACAGGAGATTTGATTAGAGATGCATGAAAGGGAAGATATTTTCCATTCCAGGGTTCCCTATCAACTTTTTATTTCTACCTACAATCAAGGAGTACAATAGAGGAGTTTGTACCAGCTTGCCTCGCAGAGCTGGTGTGTGCATGACTTTTCCAGGATACTTTCAAAAATGAAATTTATTCACCTTATTTGGAAGAAAATCAAACATGAAATAGGGACAAACAGAAGAGATCCTGAGCAATTCTTCCTCTTGAACAAATTTGCTCGCAGAGTAAATGACAGAGAAGAAAGAGCACTTTAAAAAAAAAAAAAAAAAAAAAAAAGGAAGTGCACAGACTGAATTCTGGGGGTGTGTTTGCCCAGTAATGGGGACTTGTGGTGCTTTCAACCCTGTCTCCACTGAAATCCATCAGGACTCCTGCATAACCTCTTGTCCCCCTTTATCACCCACATGTTGTCACTGCTTCTCAAAGCCATCACTCCTGAAAACGCCTCTCAGGGGAGGGCACAGGGCAGGAACATCAGGAGCTGCACGTGAGGGAAATCCATTGGCAGGGAGATGCTCTGGAATATGATACAGGAGCGAAAATGTCACCATCCATCCTCCTGCTCGTGCATTCCCTGGGAGCTGCACAAAGACAGAGCAGGGAGAGAGGCGTTTGTATGGCAGCAGGTGCCCCAGAGCCACGACAGGAATTCACGAGCAGCTTTGTGTTCCACCGTGAAAAAGTTGCTTTCCCAATTCCTTTTATCTTCCCAACCCCTCTCCCTGCACGGAACAGAGGCTTGAGCAGGCACAGGGCAGAGTTCCCAGCAGTAACTGTGTCACACTGTCCCCCACATCCCTCTGGTCTTTGGACATCTGCCCCCTAAAACTGGACACAACAACCTTGTCCCAGCTCTCAGGGTGGTTGCAAGGGAATTCCATCTCCCTCCTGCACAGCTGGACAAGGAGCTTCCCCAAGGAGCTCCAGCTCAGGCAGACCCTGGCAGGAATCTTCCTGGTTGGAAGTACAGGATGTTCCACCCTTGTCCTCGTGCCCTTCCTCTTGGCTGTGGTTGGAGCCAAGATGCCAGAGGATCCTTTGGCTACTCCCTGTGGTGCTTGTCCCCTTGCAAAGCCTCCCCAGGGCTTGCCTGTTGCTCCTTTCCCAAACAGGCTGATCTGGATTCCAAAGGCAAAGCCTGGCTCTGAGTCACCCCGCCGTGAACCAGGATTAGCTGCCAACTCCAAAGTCACCCAGGGAACCTCAATCCTCCATCATCTGGCTGTCATTAGCTAATTGCTTCTTGGGACTCCTTGCTCCCCTGCTCCTGGCTGGGCTGTTTTATTGCCTCACATCAAATGGTGGAAACAAAATCAGAAGAGTTGAATGAACTGTCTGAGGTCCCACAGTGAGTTTAGTCTGTGGGCATCAGCCTCCAGTTGTGCGACCTCCACTCCCTTCTTCTCTGTCTTCACATCTCTCTTTTAAATGCCATTAAATATTCCTTTCAATTAAGTGCATTGAGGCAAGGAAAGAGTTAAAATTCACCACGTTTGTCACAGAGTGAAGCCCATGGATAACACTGACCTGTGGGGGAACAGGGTGGGGTTGCCCTGAGGGGCCTGAAAAATAAACAGGGAGTCCATAAACCTGACTCGTGGCAGCAGGTCCTACTCACAGCAATAAGGACCAGACACACATGAGGACAGGCAGCTCTAGAGGTGAGAGCTGCACACTAATTAATCCACTGCACAGAAACGTGGGGCCAAAGGCTTCCTTCTCAGCCCTTGCAAAGACACTGGATATTCCATTCATTCCATTACAGAAGAGGTTGATATCCTTATGTTTCTTATCCCTGCAATTAAAGCACAAACAAACAGATAAAGAACAAAGATGCATTTTGTTGCCAAAAAGATCTCAGAACTATTGGCTAAATATTTGCTTGTCTGAAGACCTGAGCAGCTTGTGCCAATGCAAGCCATGATGCCTTGTTATTTTACACTCAGCTAAACCACACGAAAGCTATTAATTGATTAGGCTGCCATTGTGCTTTGCTGAGATATTAGTTGTGGGCAAACAGAGCCCTTTCACAGTCTTACAGCCCATCTGCCTTAATTAAAGGATGGTTTATCCAAGGTATGTGAAGCTGCACCACAGTATCCCCTGATCTGCTTTCTCAGCCTCTCCCCAGGTCGTAGACTCGTGGAATGGATTGGGTTGGAAGGAAACTTAGAGCTCAACTTATCCCACCCCCTGCCTCTATCTCAGGTTGCTCCAAGCCCTGTCCAACCTGGCCTTGGACACTTCCAGGGATGGGGCAGCCACAGCTTCTGTGCGCAACCTGTGCCAGGGCCTGCCCACCCTCACAGCCAAGAATTCCTTCCCAATATCCCATCTAACCCTGCCCTCTGGCAGTGGGAAACCATTCCTCTTGTCCCATCCCTCCATCCCTTGTCCAAAGTCCCTCTCCAGCTCTCCTGGAGCCCCTTTAGGCATTGGAAGGGGCTCTGAGGTCTCCCTGGAGCCTTCTCTCCTCCAAGTGATCACCCCCAGCTCTCCCAGCCTGGCTCCAGAGCAGAGGGGCTCCAGCCCTGGGAGCACGACAAAGGTGACACCTTCCCCCTGCCCCATCCCTGCAGGCTGAGCTGTTCCCTCACAGAGCAGCCTCCTGGCCCCTGCCTCTTCCCACCTCCCACTCCTTGGATTTGAGCAGCTCCCTGTGGCTTTCCCTCATCACCTGGCACATCCCAAAGTGCTTCTCTCTGCCCGTGGCTGGGGGTGGCACCCAGGCTGGCAGTGCTGGCAGCTGGAGCGGTACCTGGGCGAGGAGCTGCAGTTTGGAGATGGAAATCTGTTCTGTAGTGTGGAATTCCCAAGGCTCCTCTGACCAAAGGAAACAATATGAATACAACCTCATTAAAGACTAATGTGTGTTTCCAGGCATCCACAAACAGCCAGGCAGCTCCCGTGGGCCCCAGGGGAGCGGCGTATGGAGCACTATAAAAGCTTTATGAATGACAAACTTGCCAAATTGCTGTTTAAACAAGGAAGCAAATGGGAAGACCATCTGCATCAGATTGAAACTGCTCATAATCCTGTCACTTGTGCCAGTATGGGGTGTTTAGGCTCTTGTGTTGGCACGTGCCCAGGAGACATAAAAATCTGCAGGTTTTAATGTGATGTTCCCCCCTCCCAGTCGTGGGATCTGAGCCCCCTTTCACCATTCCTCTTGGATTTCTGATGGAGCAGGTAGCTTACCCCTTTCTTGCAGCCCAGAGTGAGTCCTCCCCATTCCTTGCTGGAAACCCCCAGACTATCCATCACTACTCAGTCTCTCCCACCTACCATCCCGTGGTCCCTCCTGCCTCCTCCTCGGTACCAAACATCTCCCAGACCTCCAGCAGTGCTGCTGTCCTGGCTTTACAGGTGAGAAAATGAGACGTTAAAATGAAGGTGTGAAGTTATGAGATGAACCCGATCCTGTCTTTGCCTCTTGACCCTCCATCCCCTTCTCCTCCACCCCAGCACTTCACGCCACCCACGGGCTCCTTTCCACTCGTGACAATTAGTACAAACATGACCGAGATTGGAGGGAAAGGCAAACCACCAGCCCCTCCCCAATGTAGATCTTTATCTTGTCTCTTCACAGGAGCTTTGAAATACAACTAAAACAAGTTACTGATAATTACCTCTAAAGACACACAAGCAATTGTGCTTTATCTGTACAAGCTCTTTGATAATAGGCCAAGCCTTGTGCCATGAATTGCTAATTGATTCTTTCTTAGCAAAATGTTTTGCTTAATTAAAGGGTGTACTGATTTATAAACACCTCCCTAAATATTATTCACTCTGCATCTGCTGAAAAGAGCTCAGGCTGTTCCTGTGCTCCAGCATTCCCTTTCAAATGATTCCATTATATCCAGCCACGCTCTCTCAATATTGATTGTGACAGATTGAGAAATTATTAAATCATAAATACAAAGCGCAGAAGCCAGTGATACACACATCACGGGAGCTGCTCTCCCAGCCCCCAAATATTTCAAATGATGACAGAACCACAAAGAGTTGGGGAGGCAGAAATGAAACTCTGTTCTTCCTCATGCTGGAGGAGATCATGGCCCAGTCTCTGATGTAAAGGCAGAGGAAGGATCTGTCTCATTTTTCCTGCGAGATCACTGTGACTTAGATCAGGTCACACTTGCCTGTCTGCTGCCTGCCGTGGTGTTTGTCACTCCAGGCCCTTGTCCAAAGTCCTTCTCCAGCTCCCTTGAAACCCCTTCAGGCACTGGATGCACGGGGGGAGCATTGACAGATCAGTCTCTGGCACCTTCACAGTCCAGGACTTGCTCTTTAAGGTGTTTCCTCTCAGCAGGTGCTGTTGAGGCTTTTTCTCCTGCAGCTGCCCCCTCCAAGTCTGTGCTGTGTCCCACAGGCCTGGCTGTCCCCAGAGCCCTGGTGGCTTTAACCCAGCGCTGGTGGCAGCAGGAGCCTGGCCAAGAGGCTGTAGCCACTTGGAGAGTTTGGGGTGCCTGGAAGAACAGACCTGGAGGAGGGGGAGTGGATTGCTGGGAGCCTGGGAGGGATCCAGAGCCGGGCAGTTGGCTCAGAGGATGTGCGGGGTGTTTGGTGGGACACAGGGAGGAGGAAGGTTTGATGTGGAGCAAGGAGGGGAGTTGCTGCAAGCAGGTTTGATCCCCTTTGAGCACAGCAGGGTTTCAGGGAGCTTGACTGCGCAGGGCAGCCTAGGCAGAGAGAGGGGCAAAGCAGATCCCAGACCAGGATCCAAGGTGGAGCTGTTTTCCAGTGCCTCAGGAGGTGCTCAGCTGGACACAAAGGTGATGATGGGCACGGTTTACTTTTCCTGGAGCACGGGAATAAGTCCCCAGGAGGACTGATGATGGTGCAGGATGAGTTTTGACACGGGTCACTGTGAGCTCGCCCTGTTCAGGAGGGCAGCCCCGAGCAGGGGCCACCACAGAGACAGGACAGTGGCCAAGTGCCCCTCCCATACAGCACCTTTCACCCTTGGGCAGGCTCCCATCAGCCGTGAGAGGGGCTGAAACCCCTCAGGGAGCTGTGCTTGGGGACATGCAGCAGTGCCAGAGGTGTCTGCAGCAATTCCTGCTGCTCTCCCTCCCTCCCACTCCATAGGGTCACCCTGCCCTGCTCCAGCCCCTCAGCCCAGGGCTGAGCCACCACCTCGCACAGCCCTGCCCTCTCCATCTGCAGGTGCCACCACACATGCAAGAGTTCTGTGCATACACACAGAAGGGTGTCTATTTACTTAGGGAAAGCTGGTGATTTCCTTTCCCCCCCTGTTTACTCTCCGTTTTGTGCTGTATTCCTGCCTCCTGCAGAAATCCATCCCGGAGCACCTGAGGAGCATTCGATGAAGAGCTGCCCTCTGAAATGCACAGGTTATCGTTGTCAGCAGCTGGCAGGCTGTCGGTGTTCACATGTAAATTCATTTGCACCCAGCCTCCCCTAATCAGCCCAAATACCTCCTCCTTTGTCTCTTCCCACCTCCTCATTAACTGATGTGTCTGTGGCAAGCTGCTTGTTAGGAGTCTTTGCTGTCAGAGTGGTGTGAAAGAGTCAAACCCCTCACAGACATTGATTTGTGCTGAGGGCTGCCCTGTCTAACCCATAAATTTAGTAAAATAAACCCGGACACTGAGGTTGCTCAGTGGGTTTGATGCAAGCTGGGGACTCTGGTGAGGTGGATGGAGAGAGTCAGTTGTGAGCCCTCCCAAGCCGTTCAGTGAGCTTGAAGAGGGAGCAGTGACATGGGCTGGGTGTCCCCCCAGTCCTGGTGTGACACCAGGTGAGATGAGCTTTTCTGCAGGAGGCTTCTGTTGGGACTGTGAGTTTGATCAGACATGAAATGAAGGGAGACCCCTGTGATCAGTGAACTCAAGTGACTGCAGAGGAGAGGAAACATCCCCTTGTGCAGGAGAGGAACAGCAAGATGTACATCCAGCATGTGAGAGATAAGAGCCACTGTGGGGATCCTGCCTTGATATCACGTCTAAACTCTTCTTTCACTCAGAACCGTGTTCCCCTCTCAGTCACTGCACTCAGAACCTTGTTTGTTTGCTCCAGAGCATCTCTTTCAAATGGTTTTCCACCCCTGCCTGGGAATCTCCGTGGAGAATCTCCTGCCTTCCCAGGTTAAGGTGCTCCAGCAGTTAATTGCCCTGGCTGTTGGAATGTGTGCCCTACTTCCAGGGGGATGCTGCTTGCCTACAGAGACATTATGTATGCTGAGCACTGGATAACACACACTTCTCTGCATATATTTGCAACTTGATAACATTGCTCTGGTTGTTTCTCATCCCTAGCCTCTGATCCCTGGCTGCTGGGGTGGATCAGGATTGTTCTGCTCCAGTCAGGACAGCCGTGACGTGTCTGGATTTGGGCCCGCATTAACTGCAAGATACAGTTGCTTACGACCAAAATACCCAGTGTTTTTTGAAATGAGGAGAATAAAAGGTTAAGCTGCCACAGATATTCCCATTAATCTGTTCCAATTAGAATATGCACACCACTTTTCAAAAAGGATTTGAGACTTCTCCCACACAGGCTTAGATGTGTCCGTGTGAAATATCAATGTTTTAGGGCAGGATTTTCAAAAGCACCTTAAGGAAATGAGGCACCCACTTCTTATTGACTCTCATTGACTTCCCTGATTGCTTTTGAAAAAAATCCCATCCTTAATTATGGTTATAACGCCATAAGAAATGGTGTCCCTCACTAGCACTGACATGTCCTAGATACTGCAAGACTCAGGGCTGCCATGTCTGACCATAAAACGTAATAAAATAAACCCAAACCCTGAGGTTACTCAATGGACAAGTGCCCAGAATGTTTCTGGTGATGCCCAGTCAGGCAATGTCAGAGTTTTTGAGAAGATCCTTAAAGCAGTGCCTTGAACTCTGCATTTGCCCTGGGAGATGCAGCCCAGGAGGGCTCAGCTGGCCCCCTGCCCTGTGTCCAAGGGCTGTGCCAGGACAGGGCCAACTCTCTGAAGGATGATGTAGGAGCCAAAACACAGGGGAGGGACTTGCTTGCCATGCAAACCAGTGGGCAAAGGACTCAGGTGTAGTTTAGGTTCCCTCTGGAGTTTTTCAAGGATCTGACTCGCTCAGAGGACCCAAAGCTGTTTATTCTGTTCCCAAAGCTGTTCCCTCCTGTTCCCTATCTGACTGTACTCCTGACTCTGTTCACGTGCCAGCAGCAAGCCAGAGGAAAGCACTGCTCCCAGAACAGCCTGTACCTGCAGGCATGGTTTGGGAAGATCCCAGAATGGTCTTCAGAAGCATTTGGGAGTCAGGAGGTGGCAGGCGTTGGGTGGCATCCAGCGGGCTGCCTGTTGTTGGATAGTAAGTTACCATAGTCCCTTTCCCACCACCTGAAGCCTTTTCCATCTTGGACCTCTCAGACTCTCCAGGACCCTCCAGGACATCACCCTACCCTGATAATCTGGGCTTCTGAGAAGCCACACAGACACAGCTTAATGGTTCTGCAGCACTGACTGGGGGTTACGAGGCACATACCCCGGCAGAAACTCACTCTGGGACCCCCAAAACATGGAGCTTTGCCTTTTGCCATCCCAAAATCGCTACAGAACTGCCCTTTTCATTTGCACTCACGTGCTTAGAGATGAGTGAGCAAATCTGCTGATCTGGGTGAAGTTCTTCCTCCTGCAAAGACTCCGTTTGGCTCCCGTAGCACCAACGAGGGGAGGAAAAGCTGCAGAGCCTGTTTGGGCCAGGAAAATACATCTCATCTCCCAGAAGCCTTGCTCCTTCACAGCAGGGTTTAGGAGGCAACCGAGCTAAAACTACAACTCTGCTGATTTTTGCTTTCAAATGGTGCCAAACCTTTAACTATTGATTGCAAGCAAAGGTTCATCAGGGAGGGGAAGGAAGAAGTGGGTTTAGTGAAAAATGCAGAAATCCCAGTTCATCTGCTTAGAGGCCTCTGCAGATTATTAGAATTAATTTATCTTGTGGGGCACTAATTGAAGAATGTGCTGAGGTTAAGGACAAGGTCAGCTCTTCCCAGTGCAATGTCTCCTCCATAATTCACTTACCAAACCGTCACGACAATCTCTGCAGGGTAATCATGAAGGATGGGCACTGTGCTCCCAGGATCTCAGGGAACATAACCTTGGATTACAGATAACTTCAAGTGAAAGTTGTAGGATGGTGCATGGCAGATGCTTTATTAGATGAGACATTCAGCATTATCTCATAGTTCTTTAAGATCTGCAGCTCTGGGTGACACAGAGGGACAGTGCTGGCCCAGCTCAGGGGGGTTGGTCTCTCTGCTGCACTGCATAAGCTGCCAGGCTTGTAATCCCCCCTCAGCCCTGAGAGGAGCTGATCAATAAAAACCAGCTCAGCAATCGTTGCCAGACCGTGTTATTCCAGCAGGCTGCCTCGGGAAGGGCTGGTAGCTGTTAAACATGCTGGGAGGAAGGACCTGGCTGGGGCTTGTTTGCTGGTGGGGGGGAGGATGGAGAGGGCAGGCTGTGGCTGCAGGAGCTGTGGCAGTGCCAGTGTGAGAGCCCTTCAGGCTCCCCCAGGCTGAGTGAGAAGGGGTGGATGCCGCACCACCACCTCCCCACCAGCTGGGACTTCCCTGCAGCCTCTCCCACCACCCCAGGTGTGCCTGGCAGGGCCAGGCTGGCACAGATGTCCCACAGCAGAGGGACAGAGGCCAGCTCAAGGTGGCTGAGAGGCAAAGAGGGATGAGCAGTCGAGCCAGGCTCAGGTGAGGTGTTGTCTGTGCCTGCAAAGCACAAATGCAGTGCAGGGATGGCTGCAAATGGGTTTCTGAGCAGCTGTCCCTGTGGTGGGAGTGACTCCAGACCTGGAGCCCATCCTCTGCTCACACAAAGCTGGCCCAGCTTGATCTTTGAGGGTTTCACCTGCTGGTGGCTGTTTTTTGTTGGGCACAAAGGCTCTGCCTCCCTGCTGCTGCCAGGGCCTTCTCCTGCCACACAAACTCAGTGATTGCAGCCCTGGGCAAAGCTGTGCCAGACCCCTCAGATACCACTGCAACACCCCAGGCAGAGCCTGTATCTGATTTCATGCATCACTTCTTTCTTACAACCTGTTACTCTTCAGCAACATCTAAACCACCAGCACAGGTTTTTAAACACCAGCACCATTTTCCTGTGAGATCAATCCCATATCAGAGCAGGGACTCAATACTGAATACGGAGAGACTTAAAAATAAGACCTTCCTAAACCTGATCTACCTGATCCCTTTTCAGCTCAGTTTGGAGTCAGAGATCTCCAAAGGTTCATTTTAACCCAAGTTTCTCTGTAAGCTACAAATGGCAGAGCCACAGCATGGCAGGGAGGTGGGTTAGGTAAGAGAGACAACTGTGCCCGTGTTCATGTCCAGGGCTGCCCCAGAGGCAGATGGGCAGAGTTTTTTTTTTTTTTAACTTGCTTTTTAAACCAGAGAGGGCTTAAAAACATGGTATTGCTGCTGGCCCTTCTCTTCTTCAGAACTCCCATGGCAGATATCCAGGTAATGAACCCAGCCCTGCTCTGATAATGAGCCCTGAGAAGATCCAGGGTGATGGCACGAGACAAAGTGTCTGTTTTACAGCCCTTAAAAGCTTGAGAGAAATGAAAACCCAAACAAGAAACCATATGAGGCCACTTTTAGTGAAGGTGGAAAAGCAGGCTCAGAGCTGAGATTTTGTTCCAGGCTTAAATGCTTCTCTGTGACCACATTTCACCTTCCTTCTCTGGATGCATCATGACAGAATTACACCCCAGACAGTGCTCTTTGGAAGCAGCACAGGCAATATTTGTTTGAGTTCACTTGTTTTTGTTTGATTTTTCTTGCTTGTTCTCTGTCTCGAGTCTTGTTACCTCTCACACTGGTTAGAGCTGTGCTGCCTCCAGGTTTCTCCCAGTGACACAGTAAAGTCTTTGGGTTGTCAGAGGACCCATCCCACCTTCCAAAGAGCTGCAGGAGGTGGACTGGGAACAGTCACAGTAGGGTTTGCCTGTCCCTGAGGTGGCATTGGGTGCACAGATGAGCTTCAGGGCACCCCAAAAGCTGAAGAACACCTGGCCACAGGAAGCAAGAAGCCACACCTGACTTGCCTGGAAGCTGCAAAGTGCTGAGGTTGTACCAGCACTGCCTTTCACACCTCTGTACTTGACCTGGGAAAACCTTAACAAATAGTCTTCCAGGTGTCCTGCTCAGCCAGAAGTTGATTGAGCTTGAAAAATTATTGTAGCAAGTCTGTCAGTCTGCTGTGTCCCTTCATCTCTGACAGCTGGCTGGGATCCTTTAGAGAGCCTGCTCGTGTCTGTGCTGGCCCCAGTGCACTCAGAGAGGATAGAAAAGTCCCAGCAGCGCTGCTGGCACTCACCTGTGACCTCTGTATTCAACATCTCACCCCTGAGTGCATCCAAGATTCGTTCTCAGCCACTACTTGAGGTTTTGCAGCCCAGGGGTTATTTGTGGACAATTTGTGCAGCGTTCTTTTCCCCTGCTACCACTCTGTGCACTTGGTAGAGAATAACTTCAGGTGTTCCCCTGACTCTGTCAGAGGTTGGGTTCCTGTCTGGCCCCTGAGGGCCTGGCAGAGCCTGGCACTGCCCAGCCCTGGGTCTCCGTGAGCTCTCAGGTCCAATTTCTCATGGAATCATGGAATCATTAAGACTCCTCCCTGCTGGGAGATGGGATTTGCATTTCCCTGGCAATGATGTGCTCACCCAGTCAAAGCTTTACCCTTTCCTAACATCAGCTCTGCTCCTACTGCCCAGCTCTCCTGGGGTGCCTTCCAACCAACACCATCCCAAGTCCTGCAAGGCTGCTCCACCTTCCTGGCCCCACGAGCTGCACACTGAGAGCTTTACGTGGGTGAGACCCCCAGGATGCACCTCCAAGTTCACCAAGTCCAATCTCTGACCAACCCCCACCTTGTCCCCCAGCCCAGAGCACTGAGTGCCATGACCAGTCATTCCTGGGACACCTGCAGGGATGGGGACTCCACCACCTCCCTGGGCAGCCTCTTCTGCTGCCTGACCACCCTTCCTGTGAAGAAATTCTTCCTGATGTCTTCCTGAACCTCCCCTGCCACAGTGTGAAGTCCTGTCCCTTGTTCCTTGGGAGCAGAGCCTGACCCCCCTGGATTCCCCCTCCTGTCAGGGAGTTGTGGAGAGGGAGAAGGTCCCCCCTGAGCCTCCTTTTCTCCAGGCTGAGCCCCCCCAGCTCCCTCAGCCCCTCCTCATATGACTGACTCTCCAGACCCTCCCCCAGCTCTGTTGCCCTGTCACCTTCCCTCGAGGACCAAAGGCAGGGGAATGGCTGTGTCTGGGTCACACCCACACCTGACAACATCCCACAGGGCTTTTGGTGTCCCACACTGGACAGGACTGACCAGATGTTGCTCAAGGGGGCAGAGCCTTCTTGGAAATCCATTTTGGTCAATGGAGTCACCTCTGGTGCTTCTCCAGTGACTGTGGCACTGGGCAGAGCTGCTGAGGGTACCGAGGTAGAGCCCACATTGCTCAGGATCCGTGAGGAGCTGGGCCATGCCCTTCCCCAAGTGCTAATTCTGTGATCAGAAGTTTCATGGCCCCTGTCAGGAGGCATGGATTGCTCAGGAATTGCCAGCCAACAAGGTGATTATGATTAAAAACACAGGTTTGTGCCTCTTCATGCAAATGAGAGCACATTAGTCACCTCAATCCTGCTGGGCCTCAGACAGCAGATTCAACAAGCCCCCATTTGTCCTATTTTTGGAAGTGCCATGATTTTCAAGCCATGCTTTTTAGACCTGAACCGTGATTTTCAAGTGGCTGGAGTTGTCAGTGCTGCCCTTAGCCAGGCAAGAGAGGGGCACATGGGAGAGAGGAGGGGAGAGAGGAGCAAAACCTATCCCAGGTTTCTGATGCAAATGACCACCTGCAAATAGATCAAAGTTCCGTCCTGAAACTGGAATGTGTTTTCTAATGTGTCAGGAATGTTTCAGGCAGCCTTTTGCCAGTGGCACATCTTATAATTAAGTGTTAGCAAGTGTCCTGTGCTCAGTGCTCTGTTCTGCCTGGCATCACACCCACAGGGCAGCTCCATCAACACTTGGCTTCAAAGGGACAAGACTTACCTGTTATTTCAATATCAATGAAACGTGAACCCATGTCAAGAAAAGGTCAGTCCCAGCCTGTAAGCAAAACTCTGTTATTAATCTTTTTATTAAGTTTAGTTGTTTAATTTTTATTTTTTTAACTGTAATTGTTTAGATGAAAATTAAGTCTCAGCAATGCCTGGAGGGCTTAGAAACTGAGAGAGTTCAAAATGCTGCCAAACCTCTCTGCCTGAAATTCAGAGCAAGGACTGCAATGAAGAAAACATCAACATTCTCCAGTACAGTGCAGTAAAATAGTGCCTTTTTACCTCCTCCCTGCAAAAAGGCCAAATGTCTTGGGCAGGAATCCTCATCCCTGTTTCCCAGTTGGAGACTGAGCTCTCTGAGTCCCACCCCACACAGGCAGGATGGGTGCCCAGGTGCTGTGCACCAGGTTGGTATCCTTAAAAAATCAATAAAATTTTCCAGAAAGCCACCCTGTGTTTTGGGCTGTGACCCTTGGAGGTGTGAGCTGAACCTTTAGGGATGAAAGGAAACAAGTCCTGGACAAAGCAATGAAAAGACTAGTTCTGTAGCTACAGACAGAAGACAAAAGTGCCACTAACTACTAATGTTTAAATTCCACAAGACATTTTTCAGTGCTTTCCTGCACAGCTCATTATAGCATTAGCAAATATATGCAATGCATATAAGATTTTATATTCCTATATAATTCATCTCAGCAGTACCATGGCCATTACCCACGTTTGCCTTATTAACTTTTTACCCTATATTTGTAATAAATAGAAAATTGTCTGGTTCAATATTTGCCTTCCCCAATGGCACTCAGTGACTAATCTTTTCTTTTTTTTTTTTTTTTTTTTTCACTCTCTTTTTCCTCCCAGATTGTTGGATCTGATAATTCATCTGATCAAGTGCTGTCCCTTTCATTAATCCAGCAGGCACAGGGAAGTGAAGTGGTGAATTCTGAAAGAGCTCACAGGCCTCCCTAACCCAGCAGATGTGTGATAACAAATTCATGAACCTGGTCATGAAGAATATTAATGATGTCAGAACCAACCTATGGTTTGAGATTGTGGAGTTTAACCCCCAAGGATACCTTTGCAACCTCTCTGTAAGCTATAAAAGGAGTGCAATACTGGGAGTGGGTAAAAGAATGGAGTTTGAGCAATGATTTGCTTTCAAAAAACACCAGACACCCTCCAGCCTTAAAATCAGAATGCAGGGGGCTCACTGACAACCTGTGGAACACGCTGGGTGCTTAAAAAAGCTCAAAGGCATTTTGCTTCATAAAAATACAACTGTATTCCCAGTTGTGTGTGCTGGCAGTGCCTCTCCTCCCAGGCAAAATAAGAACAGTAGAAGAGTCCCAGGAAAAAGTGCCTTTTTTTTTTTTTTTTTTTTTTTGTGGTGGGGTGTCACACCCGGAATTTTTTTTTTGCTTTGTTTGGTCATGTTTCCCAGAAGATAACGTGGTGATCCAGGCAGGAGCAGGATGGATGGTGGCATTTAGGGAGTGCAGGACCTTCTTTGAAGTATAACCAGGTAGAGTCACGCTGCAGAGCTGGTGGTTGTGTCAAATCAGATGGCAGGGGGGAGAGGGTTGTCAGGTGAGGAGGAGGAGGAAAGACCTTTCCTAGCAAGTCATGATTCTTCTAACAGAGATCAAACAAGTAGGAAACTCTGAGGAAGCTGCTGGGGCTGGGGGAGCTTTTTCTTGGAGTCAGGCCCTTGGAAACAGG
>NW_020956524.1:74275-110106 GCF_003031625.1 Empidonax traillii
GCTGGTGGTTGTGTCAAATCAGATGGCAGGGGGGAGAGGGTTGTCAGGTGAGGAGGAGGAGGAAAGACCTTTCCTAGCAAGTCATGATTCTTCTAACAGAGATCAAACAAGTAGGAAACTCTGAGGAAGCTGCTGGGGCTGGGGGAGCTTTTTCTTGGAGTCAGGCCCTTGGAAACAGGCTGTTTTCCTAAGGAATTCTGGTCATTGCATCTGCTGTCTCTTCCCACTCCACACTCATCCTCTTTCCATTCTCCTGTAAATAGCCAAGGAGTCCAAAACCACTGGAATGGGCAGGAATTGACAGAAGCAGATCTGGCCCTGCTGCTTTATTTCTTGGACTGGGTGACTTTCAAGGTCTTCTCCAATCTCAGCTGAGCTGGGATTCTCTGCAGCACAGTCTCATGCAGCATCTTCTTCTTTTTTTTTTTTTTTTTTTTTCTTTTAGAAAATTGAGTCATCCTGGGAGAAATAAGATCTGCTTAATAACATGCTGATAATCTGGCCACTAGCACAGAGAAAGTGGAACAACATGTTCCAGTGGTGGAGTTGACAGGGAAAAAAATAGGGCATTTTTCCTTATTACAGTGGAGAGTGGAGAGCATAACCCATTGTGCAGTTTAATAGCACTATTAAACCAACAAGACTAAACGTTTGCATGGAATCTGAATATGTTGTGGAACAACCAGTGCCTGAGCGGTTGCAGAGTTTCTGATTTATCCACAGAATAAGAAAAGGGTAAAACTCTCTCCCCATATGTGGCTGAATTAGTGGAGCAGTGCCAACTCGAAGAGAAATTGGAGGCACGAGGGGGTTGCAGTCTCCAGGTAGAATAAATAAAAAACCTGAAAACGGCCATTTACAGAGGCTGCTTTGACCCTAAAAACGTGCACTAGAAATTGCCACATCGCTGAAGATGCCTTAAACGTGGCAGGATGGCGCAGCTTTGTGAGATCTGTGCAGCAAATAAACTGAGGGTCACTCATAAATACAGCTCAGGCAACACCCGCCGTGCTCTTTGCCGCGAGAGAGAGCTGCTCGATGCAAACGATCATCGATTTCCTGACAATCCCGGAGAAACTGCAAAGAATTAGGGCACAGGCAGTAAATGTGGAGGTCAGTGCATAATCATGGCTTTCAAAAGAGGCTTCCTGAGGATTCCGGAGCCCCTTGTTTGCTGATGACAGGCTAAAGATCAGTGACGATGCTGCGCGGCTCCCAGCTCTCCTGTCAGCAGAACAGAGGTGAGCTGTGGCTGACAAACGGGGGGGGAATAAAGCTGAGGGCACCTCAGCCACCTCAAAGGAGGGAGAGAACTTCTGTGCTTCTAAAAACGCACAGAAGGAAATGTTTCAGCCAGATTTGAAGCGTGAGCTCCCGCGGTATCTCCCGAGAAGATCTGGTCAATGTTAGATTATTTCTGACTTTATTCAGCTATATCTTGCAGCCCTCCAGGATGGAGATTTCTGTGCTGAGTTGTTCTGAGACCTCCCCAGCCTCCTGGTGAAAACTGAATCTCGGAATCACAGCATCCTTAAAGCTGGAAAAGATCTCTGAGGTCATCAAATCCGACCTTGCCCAAATGTTTCCCCTACAGTTCTGCACCTCCCGAGCTGAAATTCAAGGGGTTTATAGTAATCAAGGTATATAATATGTCATAAAATTATTTAATTATGGCATTCCTTCTTGCTTCCCAATAAAACCCTTGGTTTACTTGTTTATAGCCTTGGCCAGTGTAACTTGTTTAGGCTCTTGTTTCTCTCACTGTCAGGGGCTCAGCAAAGCTTTAGGGACCCCAAGTCTCCTCATCACACATAAGAACTGATAATTTTAAAAGGCTTGAAATTGTTCTTGAACTTGCACTCAAACATGGCAGATTTTAGGAACTCTGAGCAGTTTACTCAGCGGGGAGTTTTAGCTAGAAAATCCAGGTTGTTTTTCCATGCCTAAATAAATGTCTAAACTTTCTGTTTAAAAACCTCCCTGGTCAGGTAAATGAGGACAGGACATCCTGAAGTTTGGTAATCCCAGGATCTGATTCACTGGGAAGGCAGACACTCAGGGGGGCTCCTGAAGCTCTTCTCTGAAAATCTGAGTTTTGGATACCTGGGGTGTGTTGGAAAGTGAAGACTGAACAAAATAAAACAGATTTTGCCTGTCAGGAGCCTCCTAAAAGAGGAAATCATGATGCATTGACACAGCCTGCTCTGCACTTCAGCAGGATGGCAAGGAGGGAAGAGGAAAGGTTTTTTGGGTTTGGGGTTTTTTTACTTTTTTTCTTTTTAGATCTAGATGTGTGGAAAACTGCTATATTTGAGGTTCCCTAAAAGCTTCTTTTTGAATTATTTTCTCCTTTCACCCCTATGGTTAGTATCCACATTTACTGGTTTCCACTGTCCACAAAGAGGAAAATACTGAGACATCAGTCGTTTCCATGAAATTCCAGACATAAGAAATAACCAATAAAACCAAATCTTTGTGTTTCAGGAGCCGCCTGAGGTTTATTTGGTGAGCATTTGTGGAGAAGGACAAAGCCCAGAAGTTAATTTTAGCTCCTTCCTGTTCTCATCAGCCATGCAAATCCCCCACATGGCTGTGAACTGCAGGCAGAGGATGCAATGTTTTTACAATAATCAATGTTTTTTATGGAACCAGAGAGTCAGAGATGGGTTCCTGCTTCCCATCCCAGGGCTGGCCAGGACATCAACCACTGCCAAAATCCCACTGTGTGTGTGTGAGGGAGGGCCAGGAGGGATCCATAGGGATGTTCCATCAGCATGTCCATCCCCATGGGAGCGTAGGGACTTCAGCATCACTCAGTGAGACCCCCAGGGAGGGCAGGATATCCTGAGATATCTGAAGGGCCACTGTTTTTCCAGAGGTTTAAATGATGCTCTTCTGCACCTGCCCATGGCCCTGCAGGGCTGGGTGAGGGCACAGCTCCCACTCCCACACCAGCTGGAATTGCTGGGTCTCTCTGTTGGCAGCTGGCATTTCTCACTCAGCTGAACCATTTACCACACAACCTTCTCTTTTCAGAGCGTTTGAAAACACCAGTGAGCACCAAGCAGTTGTGGGGTTTGCTTTGCACTGATTAAACCCCATTGGGTTTAATATTGGGATGTTTTCACCTCCACGTTCCTGGAGCTGCCCAACAGCTGCCTCAGGAGGCAAAGATCCCACACAGACAAAAAGTCACTCCCCAGAGCAAGAGCAAGGCTGAATTTACTAATAAAAGCTTGAAACTTGCTGCAACTCTCCCACCCACCCTGCCAGAGATTTATCACCACCACAATGCCTCAGTCAGCACAAAAGACAGACAGGATATTTTCTAATTGATAGGGGATCTATTGAAAACCTATTCCCACACTTTAATGGGATCACAGGAACACCATGGAGGTGGAGAGAAACTTTAATGCTTCCCATATGCATCAGAAAATAGCATTTGCAGAGCTTTCTTCCCCGTTTCATCCATCTGCCTGGCCAAGCTATTCCTTTTTCTCTCTTATTTATGGCCGTAATTTTGATGCCACAGTTACTGTACACGATCTGCTGTATGTTTCTCTTATTTGCTTTGAAATTGCTCTTTTCAGCCTATCTCTAAAATCATTTATTTGCCCACAAAACAACCAGGCCCTCAACTATTTCCTGGCAACCAGTTTTGCAGAGCCTAATCATCCTGTTTGCTGCCACGGTGTGTATACATCCTTCATTATTGCACTTAAATGCTTATTAACAATTCATGGCATCTTAAGTGGCTGAAAAAACAGAGTCTGGAGCTAAATATATCTAGAGAGTGCCTCAGCCCAGAGCCCTTCCCTGCAAGTGCAGGATCCACAGTGGGGAACAGCATAGCTTGGAGTTGGTATTTTCAGCGCAATTGCGTTTTTTAATTAAGAGCATATTTAACCCATGTACAAAAAACCAAGTGACACAACTGCTCAGGGGCTGCTGGAAAAGGCTGAAAAGAGTTTTGCAGGCAGTGTGCCCTTTATTTTACCAGCCTTTATATTATGGTCCCTGGAGATGATGAGCACTCCGATCCTAAAGAGTGAGGTTCCTGCAGTTTTCACTTTCCTCACAGCCATGGGCCACTCTGAGCCCTTGCTCAGCAAATCGTGGTCACACTGAGGCTGTGTTTGGACTTAGCAGCACGTGAACACCCTTTAGGATTTGTCTCTTCCCTCATACAATCATTTCCATGGCAGGGACAAGGAGGCAGGGAAAGGCAGTGACCACCTCTGCACCCTGGGGCTCCCTGCAGCAGAGGGTGCCTGGAGAAGAGGTTTTGGGGTGAGCTCTCCCTTGCAGGACATTGAGAAATGTTTACAGGTTAAAACCTTCCTCTTCTGCAGAGGACTCAGAAAGTCCCCAGTGCGTGTTTGTGCACCAGCTGGGTGAGAAAATCATGGAATGATAGAATATCCTGAGCTGGAAGGGACCCACAAGGATCATCCAGTTCAACTCCTGGCCCTGCACAGACACCCCAACAATCCCCCCCTGTCCCTCAGAGCGTTGTCCAAACCCTCCTGGAGCTCTGGCAGCCTTGGGGCCGTGCCCACTGCCCTGGGGAGCCTGTTCAGTGCCAACCACCCTCTGGGGGAAGGACCTTTCCCTGAGATCCAACCCAAATCTCACCTGGACAAGCCCTTGGCCAGTGGCAATGCAGAGGAGGGGAAGGGGCTCTGCTTTTTAATTAATTTTTACTCCCTCTAATTTGACTGTCAGAAGCAAAAAGAGGCATTTTAAGTTGTCTGTACACTCACTGACCTTTAAGTGAGCAGCCCTTAAATTTTAAGTACTTTCCAAGCAACAGCTGAACCTTTCAAACCAACAGCAGCTGCTCCCTGAGCTGGTTTCTCCCGGGGAGAGCAGGAGCGAGATGATGCCACACAGAGGCCTCTGGGGCTCTGACACTTAATTGTCCTGCCGTTTAAAAGCCGATCAATTTGGAGGCTCTCCCTGGGGGTCCTCCCTTTATCTTGATCTCTGTTTTTTTTTCCCTTGTAGCACCTTGTTTCACACACAGCCCTCCCGGCACAGCGAGCTGGGGAAACACATTTGTCTCCGGCTCCATCAGCCGTTCTCTGTGCTGTCAGTGTATGAGCTGTTACACAAGTGGTTCAGCACTGGAGGACGGGCCTGGGAGCAGGAAAAATCCATGTTTCCTTCCCACTGGCTGCCATGTGATGCAAACTGCTTTATATCCATCTCCACCGCACCCATAAAACCCACTGCAAGAGATGGGAGTCAAAGGAGAGATGGGAGGTTTCTGGTGGTGCTCTCCCAGGGAGGAGAGTTGGTCCTCACCAGGCTGTCCTGGGAGGCCAGAAGGAACAGTTTGACATCACCTGGACAACATCAGTTCCGGTGTATGACAGAGAAGAGCATAAGGAGAAAGGGAACAGCATTTCTGTGTTCAGCACTGTGGGAATCCCTGCAGAGGAAGCCCAGCAGGGAACAGGATGGGCAGGAAGAAGCGAGGTGGCTGAGAGAAGGATGCTACACCTGGTGCTGCTGCTGGAGGCCCATCCTGAGGGCTGGAAGCACGAGTGGAGTATAAAAGTTGTCACCAGAGGTCTTCAGTGTGGGTAGACCCAGCCTGTGGAAGAGGGACTAGCTGGGGTCCTCTCCTTGGAGACAGCCTGGTGGGCTTCCAGCTCAGGGCTCCTGATCATCCTGGATGGTCCTGAGGCCTGCTTTGGGACTCTGGTTTGTGCTGAGCTGTTCTGCAGTGGGGCTCATATCCTGGTGGGTTTGGAGCTACCTGGTGGCATTTTGAGCACCAGCAAGTGTGGCCACAGCAGCTTCAGCAGTGCTGGTTCAGTGGCCCCCAAGATGAGCATGAGCTGCCTAGAGAGAAGAGCACTGGGGTGCTGATCATGCCACAGCTGATTTGGGGATCCAGTATAATTTTGCCAACGCAGTTTCATTTGTACTTGATCTTAGCTTGAAACAACTGGATCTGAAATAGATACCAGACACCTTAAATGGCAAATATTCTTACAGTGATCAGGGGAGAAAGTGGCTCAAGTTTTACAGGCAGCAGTGGAGGAGGTGCCAAGTCATTTTCTTCTCCCAAATCTTGTGCTGAGACAGAGGGGGACCCCCTGAGCTGTTCCCCAGCTGATCCAACACTTGGGGACGGGCAGCCAAACCACCTCAGTGGGGAAGACACAGCAGACCTGGCTGGGGCTCTCAGGGACCTGAGAGCAGTCACTGTCCCAAGTTCAAAGCAAGCCTTTCCACCAGACTGATGCAGGTCCAAAGGGTAGCTGGAAAGGAAAAACCAGAAGTCCCCTCAGCAACTTTTCAGAGCCAAATAATTTTATTTGTGGGCCAGAACAACTGGAAATTTGAATATCTGCCAAAATTCTTCCTTAAGGCAAATTTTTTATACCACGACTTGTGTTCCTGGCCTGGGGGATGGATAATAAAACAACAAAATGAGATCATTGCTTGGCTTTGATATGTGTAAAAAAGCTGCAAAAAAAAAAAAAAAAAAAAATAAAAGGGCAAAGCACTTGTCATACTGAAAGTGAAGCTATTCCATCTGCCAAGAGCTTGACCCAAGGACCCATGGATGTGCTGGAAGCAAGTGGGCTGGTATGGACAGACTCTTTCCCTGCTGATCCCTCAGTCTGGCTGTCACCATCCCTTCCCCTCCCAGGCACTGTGCTGGGCCCACTTGGGTTTGTTTGCACAGCACCAGCACAGTGAAATCCTGACCAGTGCTGGGGACGTCTCTGGTGAGGAACCAGCATAAATAACTAACAATAAGACAGGTTGGTGCTTTGCAACAAAGTGCAAACTCCCTTTTTAATAAGAACCCCAAAGCCTCACTCCTGGCTTTTGTCTTGTGTAGATATAGCACTTGTGATGTAATGGGTCTTTCATCTCAATAGGGCTTTTAACTTCAAACCTGTCAGGTCTTTAAAGAACTGCAAAACATTAACAGGCAGAGAGAAACTTTATTCTAATTTGTCAGATGTAAGAGAAAAAGGAGGATTCAGCCACTTCAAGGAGCAGAGACTGCCTTTGGAGGGAAGCTCCTGTTCCTAAAATCTCCCTGGGTTCTTTCTTCCTAAAGGTTCACTGAGGCCCTGGCACAGGTTGTCCAGAGAAGCTGTGGCTGCCCCAACCCTGGAAGTGTCCAAGGCCAGGTTGGATAAAAGGAGCAACCTGGGCTGGTGGAAGGTGTCCCTACCCATGGCAGGGGGTGGGACTGGATGGGCTTTAAGGTGCCTTCCAATCCAACTCATTCTCTGACTCCCTGGTTCCATAAAAAACATTGATTATTATAAAAACGTTGCATCCTCTGGCTGCATTTCACAGCCATGTGGGGGATTTGCATGGCTGATGAGAACAGGAAGGAGCTAAAATTAACTTCTGGGCTTTGTCCTTTTCCACAAATGCTCACCAAATAAACCTCATGCAGCTCCTGAAACACAAAGATTTGGGTTTATTTCTTATGTTTGGAATTTCATGGAAATGACTGGTGTCTCAATATTTTCCTCTTAATGGATAGTAAATATGGATACGAACCAAAGGGGGGCAAAGAGAAAATAATTCAAAAAGAAGCTTTAAGTGGCAGGGGGTGGAACGAGATGAGCTTTAAGATCCCTTCCAATCCAAACCATTCTGGGATTCTCAGTGCCACAGTCTAGTGATAAATCCAGACTGGTCACGGCAGTTCTCAGCGAGGAGGAGCAGCCAGGCTGTGCTGTGTCAGCATCACTGGGTGCTGGCACCTTTTACTGTTGGTATTCAGCACTGAGCTGCAGTCAAAGAGCCCAAAATAAAAGAGCTTGTCCCAATGGATAGAGCTGCTGCTCCTGCTAATGAGCTTCAGCAAGGCAGATCACTGAGAGTCCCTAACAGTGATGGGGAGGTGACAGCCACACCAAGCTCTTTTTTGTGCCTCCTCCAAAGATCAGAGCCTAAAGTTGTTCTGTGACTGTTCTGGTCACTCAAAAAGAGGCAGAGCAGCCTCTCCATGCAGCCATATGCCATGTGGAATCAAGGATCCTTAATAAAAAAAAAAAAAATAGAAGAAAATTGCTATTTCCTGCTTTGTTCTGAAGTTGAAGTGAAGAGGCATCTTCGGCCCAAGCTGAAGAGCAACTTGAGCTCTGGTGCTCCTCCAGCTTTGCCAAAATTGGCCCAGCACGGTGCCTGGCTCACTGTGGGGACCCACAAATCCTGGCAGTATATTTATTTATCTGAGGAACAGCCTCCTTGTGGGGAAGAGAGTCATCTCTGAACACTGGGAGAGATTGTGCTGGTTTGTGTTAGACCCTCATGATACCGGTTATAGCTACTCGAAGCCAGGGGATAAAAAAAAAAATGACAGGAAAGAAAGATATTTTCCTGAATTTTCTTCACTGTGTAAGATGTGGGCATTGAATACAGAGACACTGTTCTAGCTCTGTAACTGGAGATACTGGTTTAACTCCTGGCTCTTTCCATACTCACAGTCAAGTTACTTATTATGCTGTTGAGACCTTTTCTGGTTATCACTCTCTTTGAAGTTATCGCTTCACCTGGAGTCAGGTGATTGTCTCATCTTTAATTTTTGTAGTATTTTAGTCTCTGTCGTGGCACAAAATGCCTCAAATTTCACTGTAAATTAAGGTTAGGAGGAGAGCAGGCAAATAAAAACCTCCCTGCCAATATATGCTGAGGAGGCCGAAAAGCAGATTGCAATTTTTAAATCACTAGTAATTTGAAGGGGAGAATGAACTGATTCATGAGTTTAGGAGGCTCAGGGCTGGCAAGAGCTTAATTAATGTCTTGTCTCCTTTTATACCTTCTGCAAAATTGTATTAATAAGGCAGCATTTATCCACTGTAGGCTTTGAGCACTTCAGGGCACTTGTGTGGGATCCTCCCAGCCTTCAGTGAGTCCTTAATACAACATCAAATAGAAACCCTGGCTTTATTGCCAGGTCCACTCCGTTCTTCACTGGCTGTTCCACACAAGTGAACATCTACATTTTAGGCAGCAAACAACCAAATTTTAAAACCTACATTTTTAGTGAGTCAAGTTTCTCAAAGCAGAATTATCACAGCGAGCGAGGAACGAGGGCAGGGTAATTGAAGTGACGGGAAATGCAGGAAAACTAATTAATTTTCTTCCGCAAGGTCTGGGGAAGGTCACAGAAAGGCAACACAGATCGTTGCAGAGGATGCAAAACGCTGTAAACATTTAAATGGCTCACAGGAATCACGGATTATTCCAAAACATGAAAGGGGTTTGGCTTTGCGTCTCACCAGTTGCTTTGGTTTGAACACAAAGTGCATCCCAGCTTGTGGAGTTGTGGGTGGGAGTGATTTGGGATTTTATGGAGAAGCACATGCCATAAAGAGAGGGCAGTTCTGAGCGGTTTTGATACCAAGAGCTTTGTGGTTCTGTTGGAAATGACGTAACTTCTCTAACATTTTTAATTGTTTTAATGAAAGCTTTTTACTAGTCGTTTTAATTAACCACAGGTTGTGTGTTAGGCCTTAAATCACTTTTAGCCAGCATTTAGAAAACAGTTGTCATAAGCTACTTTTGTGGGAACATAGGAGAAAAAAGTACTAAAACTGTAAATTTTGTTAAAGTTAACTTTGATGTGCTTCAGTGAACAAATTCCAGGAAAGAAAGATGGATTGTTGGATCTGTACATCTGGAGTTTAACATCTGGAAACGAGGACCTTTTGCAGAAACCAGCACATAATGAAGAAGACTAAAAAAGGCTCAGTATTTGTGTCAGAAAGTCACTAATGGGGAAAAAGATATTAAAAGGACTAAAAATAACTTAATTGGCACAGAAAGCAAGAAATTAATAACCAATAGAAGCTGGAATACTAACTAATGAAAGAGAATTATGTCATTAAGAACCAATGAGCAATAATTTCTTTGTTAAACACGTATGAACAGGGGGAGAAGTGATGTCTTGGTGTCTGTACAGAGGAATTTTGTTGGCCACACACACAGCCAGCTCTGCAAAATAAAAGGAATTCCTTGCTTTCTAACACCAAAATAAACAGTGTGAGAGGGTTCTGTTTATCCTGGTGGTTATTCAGAGGTGTTTAGCAACAGTTCCCTGCAGACAGGGCTGGGGCATGAGCAGGGGAGGGAGGGGGGCTCTGTTTGGGGCTAAGGGATAAGGGTGGTGGGCAGAGGGAGATGTTGGGCAGGGAGATGGTCATGGTTTGATCAGTCAGGAGCAGCAATTGAGTCAACATTGCTCTTTCCCTCTGGACCATCTTTATTACCTCCAGCTTCATATAATAGCTCTGTGGAAACGCTTGCCCCAAATCCTTCAGTGTCTGATGGGCCCATGGAGCGTTTGAGACTTGAAGAACCATGGTGTGCCCAGGCCAGGGCGCTGGGCAGGCTGATGAAAGGTTAGGAATGGTTAGGAAATCCTGCCACTCACCCTCCTGATGCCAAAATCCTCCTGTGAAGTCCAACCCCTGGCAAACGCAGCCCTCAGGACCTGCTGACCACGTCTATCCTTCCCATGTTGACCTTCCAAAGCCAAATCTGCTGCCTGAAGGACAGAGGGCTCAGCAAGAAAGCACCTCTGGGACTTCTCTACATAAATTTACACTAAAGGAGACTTTGGGGCCCCCTAACCTGTCAGGGTGAGAGGAACCGTGTCCCTGTTTTCTGTTGCCGGATAAGAGGAATTTCAGAGGCATTTTGACAACCAGAGCTCCTTGTTCTCTCTGTCACCTTGGCCATGTCACTTGGGCATGTGTGTTTGGAGCTCGTGAGTGTGGGGGGCAGAAAACCAACTCGCCGGGAGATTGCATAACCAAATATTTCCATAAGATCACACGGTGGATTTTATTGCCCTGAATTTGCCTCCAAGGACACTCAGCACTGGGAAGGATTCCTCGTTCCCAATGTTAAATTCATGTGGCTTCAGTGAGAGAATAACAAGGCACTTGACATCTTCCAGTTCCAGAATAACTTTGGAGCATCTGTTTTCCCTCATTTAATTTCCCTGTCCCAAAGGGGACCCAGCCAAATGGCCAGCTTGCCTGTGCTCAGGGCTGACATGATCTAATCTGAAGAGGAGCTGTGCTCGAGTTCTGTGGTGCTGCTGAAGTTGGATTCATTAGCCACTTTCCCCCCAGAGTTTTCAGAAAGTTTCTGCCTGTGTTTGAAGGATAATTGCCATCCCTGGGTCTCAGGGGAGGGAGAAACAAAGGACTGTGTGTTCCCCTTTTGATTCAGACTCAAAGACTGACAGAGGCAGGGAAAAAACAGCAGGTCCAGGAGATTCTTCAGTAGCATGTTAATGGCTCTGCACTGGAAATCACGTGGAGTGTGCCACGGGGAGCCTGGCTGGGGAGGAAGGGGAGAGTTAGCACTGCCAGATCCTCTCCTGGAAAAAAAAAAATGTCCCCGTGCTTGTACCCCTCTGGGGAATGAGGGAATGTGTGACTGGCAGCCAAGTTTTCCAGAGCAATGGTTTTGAAGGTATTTCTCTGTGTGCTGCCAGAGATTTCTAAACCTGAATACCTCTGGCTTCCTGCTCCCATCACGTCCCTCTTCCTCCACACCTGCACAACCTCTGCTGTTGAGCTCAGTCCACACCTACCAAGAAAAAAAAATGGCTTGCAAAGGTTAGAAAACAACCCACAGAAAGCCCATTTTAAATTTAACTTTCAAATTAAGCTAGCCTGACATTCTTTTTTTCTGTAGCTTAGTCCCCACCTTCAAAGAAATGGATTCAATGAGTAAATCGAATTTGTTTTCAGCTCTGGCTCCTGACTAACCAAAAGCAAAAGGAATGAAAGAACCTTACACCCTTCAGTAATTAAAAAGATTAATATAAGTCCTTAAAGGATGATTTAGGTGCCTAAAGAGCTGCTTTTCCCTTCCTACCATTATGATAAATATTTTCTATTTCATTGCAGTTGAGAATTTCATCATGATTATTTAATGGTGATACTCTAACAAGATCCAATAATTAGCTTTTTTTTTTTTTTTTTTAAAAAAAAAAAAAAAAGGTAAGAATGTTGCCAAAATCTTTTCATGATTAGCACAAAAATTGTCTCCAGTACAACTTCAACTCTGTCCAAGCTGTGTTTTAGCACTACAGTGTATCTTGCATAATAGTCTCTTAAGCAATGCAAGGGACACTTGTATCACATAAAAACGTGTTTAATGGCAAATATTATGTATTTCTGTAAAACATTTAAAGGCACTAAACATTCTGTGTTTTAAGTCCTTGCTTGCAGTAAGCAACTGTTCATAATTAAATATCAGAAGCTGGGTTTGGTGCATCCCTTGAGTGTGTTCAGTGTCTGCTGCTGAGTTACACCCATGGGCAGTGTGAGACACATCTGCGTGTGTCCCCTGAGCATCCCACCTTCTCCTGCTCTATGGAGAGGCCTGTCTGCAACAAAATAGCTCAGGACCAGCCTGGAGAGAAGGGGGATGGTTGATGGCTGGTCCATTCTGTCTCAGTTCTCACTTGAGGAATTCAGTTTTTAGCACAGAAGAGGCTGGTGATGTCCAGGGAGATTCTCAGTGCTCTGCAGAAAGGTGCAGGGGATGAAAACTTGATGAAGAGATGGAGAACTTCACCCTTTGGGGGTTCTGCTTGGAGCTGGAAAACACTGAAAACACACTTCCTTCCTAAAAGACTGGCTCCAAACCTAAATATTTTCTTTTGGTTCCCTTGGTCCCTTAAAGGGGTTTGGGAGAGAAGCTGCTTTGCTTCCCAGCTGAGCAGCCTCATCTCTCACCTGTCCAGCCAGGAGACCCAAAGAAATCTGCTCTGGGTGAAGCTGTTCAATGTTCAGTTGGAAAGAATGCCTTGGGTCCTCAGGGGAGCTGCAGGAACCAGGTGAAAACAAAGTTCAGAGCCTTCAGCTGCCCATTGCTGTCTGTTCCTCAAAGCACATGCTGGATGAATAAGGAATCCTTCAGCCAGGAAAGGGCTGGGGAGCAGTGAAGTGTCCTCAGCCTTCTCTGCAGGAAACACAAAGAAAACTGTTGTGTTTTGGAGCTAAACTTATGTTTGAGCCCATGTAAAAGACCCTCTGAGGGTTTTCTAAAACCCAGGAAGAGCCACACCACCTTCTCCCTCCTCTGGGACTCCAGGACCCTGGATAAGGACCTCTCCAGCGCAGACCTGGCAGAGCCCTGCTTGCAGGCACCACACAGCCACACAGCCCCCCGTGCTTCTCCCTCAGTCTTTCATGCTTGTCTGATTTCATGGGAACATATTCCAGCCACAGAGGTGTCAAAATACCTCATTTCAACATCAAATGCATGTGCTTTGCTAGCTTAAAATAGACATTCCAGGAAGGCATGCTTTGGATTTCAACAGCCAACAGCTAATCATCCTTCTCCTTCACCAAGCTGTGTGTCTGTGGGGTGATGGTTCCTCCCAAACCAGCAACTCCCAGTGCCTGTTGGGCTCATGGAACCATAGAACTGAGTTGGAAGGAACCCCCTAGGACTGAGTCCAACCCCTGGCCCTGCACAGACACCCCAACAATCCCCCCCTGTCCCTCAGAGCGTTGTCCAAACCCTCCTGGAGCTCTGGCAGCCTTGGGGCCGTGCCCACTGCCCTGGGGAGCCTGTTCCAATCCTCCAGGAATGTCACACCCGGGAATCACATCTGCTCCCTGAACTAAACCTCCTGCTCTTCGAGATTCCTCAGTGTAACACCCTCCAGGCTCCCCCCCCATCTCCTTCTCTCCCTGCCCTTCCTTCTCCCAGGAAGGTGCCCCTGGCCCAGCATTCCACATCTTCCTCCTTCCCAGAAAAAAAAAAAAAAAAAAAAAAAAAAAAAAAAAAAAAAAAAAAAAAAAAAAAAAAAAAAAAAAAAAAAAAAAAAAAAAAAAAAAAAAAAAAAAAAAAATCACAGCTCCTGCAGAGCCAAATGGGAACAAACAACAAGGATGTGCCCTTGTCACAGCAGATAATTTCAAAGACTTCTTGTTCAGCTCTGATTCGGAACGAAGCCAAGTCTGAGGATGCTGAAATCCCCTGGGAATTTGGACTCCCCTGCTCTGCACAGCCCTGAGGCTGCCACGGCACGCCAAGAACACCCAGGAATTTTAAAATGCAGTCACTTATCCCTCACATTAAGCTGCTTTTCCTTCCTGCTTCTCCCTTGCATCTGCAAGGGTTTCCCCCCAGCTTTCACAGGACAAACAAGGAATTAATTTCTGATGCCTGAAATCGAGCAGAACTTGCTTTCCCTACTTTTCAGACCTGTATAAACCCTCTCTTTTTTTTTTTTTTCCAGGTTTTGCACTTTCTGTGCAAAATTTTTGTGAGATGCTGAAGATTTTTGAAGATTTTTAACTGGTTACCAACATGCACCAGGAAGCAGGATCAGGGGGCCAAATGAGCCAGAGGAGAAACCAGCCTTGTCTCCAGCAGAGAGAGAGCAGCTGGGAATTGGGCTGCCCCTGGTGCTGCAGTCAAGGCTTTGACATTCACAGAAACAGCCATATTCGACTGTATTAGAATGTATCATTCTAATTATTATGTATTTGAGTTAATGATGTTATTTTTATGACTCCTGACTTGTGTCAGACTCTACAGAAAGTGCCCACAGCAAGACACAGCCGTGGCTCTGAAGGGACGCTCTGGCAGTGGGAGAGGGAAAGGACAGTGTGAAAATTGATGGGAAAAGAAAAGCAAGAGCAGAAAAAGGGTTCCCAGAACCATAGAATCCCAGAATGGGTTGGCCTGGAAGGGAATTTGAAGACCTTCTCATTCCAACTCCCCTGCCATGGGCAGGGACACCTTCCACCAGCCCAGGTTGCTCCAAGCCTCATCCAACCTGGCCTTGGACACTTCCAGGGATCCAGGGGCAGCCACAGCTTCTCTGGGCAACCTGTGCCAGGGCCTCCCCATCCTCACAACCAAGAATTCCTTCCCAAAATCCCATCTAACCCTGCCCCCTGTCAGTGGGGAAGCCATTCCCCCTTGTCCTCTCACTCCATGCCCTTGTGCAAAGTCCCTCTCCAGCTCTCCTGGAGCCCCTTTAGGAATAGAAAGGGGCTCCCAGGTCTCCCCAGAGCCTTCTCTTCTCCAGGCTGAGCACCCCCAGTGGAAGCTGCATGAGGGATCCTCCTTGGAGGATTGGTTGCAAACAGAAGAACAAGCTGCAAAGAGAGTCCAGGCCGAGGTTCATGAGAAGGTTTCAGCACCCAGGGGTGTTGGATGTTCCTGTTCTGCCTCCCTGAGTGTCTCCAGGGTTGTCCTCCACGCTGGGGCAGAGGGGGTGAGGAGGAGCACCGTGCCCACACAGCATGGGCAGAGAGCAAACTTCACCTGGCTGAACTGGCCCAAATGCAAAGAAGTTAGTAAATAAAAAGCAACCTGTCAGTCAGGCCGAGGCCAGCAGTGCCTCATGGCAATTAGTCTGACTCTATTTTACATTTATGAAGCAGAGTAATGAATGTAACAGCTCTTTGGGTGCCAACAAATAACACAGAAGAGCACACACAGAGCCCAAATTAAAGCAAATGCATCCTTGGAGGCTCATGAGGGACTCCAGCCTCTCACACAGCCTGGCAGTGCGTTTGCAGGAGCTGTTTTGCTCTTGGACAAGGCTGTGGAGCAGCAGAATCTCCCTTTGGAGGTGCAGCAGGAGCCCTAAAATGCTGGTGAGCTCCTGCTGTGCCATCTCTGCTTGGGCTCATCCCATAGGTATCCCCTGGGAGTGTGGTGGCACATCTCAACCTCTTGTGCCACCACCAGGGAAAGGAGGAACATGCCTGGCAAGGGAACATCTCCTTGACCCCCTGTGGCCCTTGGGAAAGCATTTGCTCCCTGCTGTGGCTTTGCAGGGGGCAGGGAAGCCCAGGCTGCCCCACAGCCTTTCCTGCTGGTCCCAAGGACCCCAGGAAGAGTTGACCACCCAAACTGGACTGGCCAACTGCAAGTGCCATAACCAAAGCAGGTCCTGTAGTCACATCCTGCCCCCCTCCTCATTCTGAGAGGGCAGAAGACCCCTGAGAAGAGCAGCAGGATTGCCCTGGGGACAAATGACCCCAGGATTTAGGCCATGCAGACTCAGCACTGACAGCTTGTTCATATTTCAGCACATCTATGGGAAAGCCTTAAAAATGAAAAAAAAAAAAAAAAAATCTTTATTTTGCTATGTATTTGTCAGTTCTTCAAGCACCCACTCTGTGAAGTTATTGAGCCATTCCGAGTCCACCTTTTCGGAAGTTAACAAAAATTAAAATTCCAGGTTGAAGGTTGTATTTGCTGGGCTATGTGTGTTAAATAATCTGAGTTTCAGTGTGTTCCAGGGCTGCTCACCACCTGTGGTAAATGCAAGAATGATACCAAGAGAGGGCTTATTCAAAGGTGCTTATCTTGCCTCCTCACTG
Organism: Empidonax traillii; assembly: GCF_003031625.1. Taxonomy (NCBI): domain Eukaryota; kingdom Metazoa; phylum Chordata; class Aves; order Passeriformes; family Tyrannidae; genus Empidonax; species Empidonax traillii. The sequence goes on from NW_020956524.1 coordinate 90,643, forward strand.
TTACAGGCTGAAAGTTTTTAAAGTATCTGAATTTTCTCTTGTCATTTTTTAGCTCCCAAAATTGGATTAAATTCTGTCTTTACTGTGTGGATCACTCTGGAAAAAAATCTGTCCAGGCAGAACTCAACAGTGAAAGGTGAGCTGACTTTGCAGCTTCAGGCATGTCTCTCACATGCACAGATTTTTCACACAAATATCACAGAATCCCACAATGCTTTGGGTTGGAGGGACCTTAAAATCATCTCGTTCCAACCCCGGCCATGGGCAGGGAAACCTTCTACTGCTCTGTGGAGCTTCCACCTTCTGCAACAAAATAGCTCAGGACCAGCCTGGAGAGAAGGGGGATGGTTGATGGCTGGTCCATTCTGTCTCAATTCTCACTTGAGGAATTCAGTTTTTACCACAGAAGAGGCGGGTGATGTCCAGGGAGATTCTCAGTGCTCTGCAGAAAGGTGCAGGGGATGAGAACTTGATGAAGAGATGGAGAACTTCACCCTTTGGGGGTTCTGCTTGGAGCTGGAAAACCCTGAAAACACACTTCCTTCCTAAAAGACTGGCTCCAAACCTAAATATTTTCTTTTGCTTCCCTTGGTCCCTTAAAGGGGTTTGGGAGAGAAGCTGCTTTGCTTCCCAGCTGAGCAGCCTCATCTCTCACCTGTCCAGCCAGGAGACCCAAGGAAATCTGCTCTGGGTGAAGCTGTTCAATGTTCAGTTGGAAAGAATGACTTGGGTCATTCAGGTGGCTCCAAGTCCTGACCAACCTGGCCTTGGACACTTCCAGGGATCCAGGGGCAGCCACAGCTTCTCTGGGCAACCTGTGCCAGGGCCTCCTCAATCTCCCAGGGAAGGATTTATTCCTAAAATCTAACCTCCTAAGGTTAAATGATCTGTATTTCAGTGCTCCCAGCTGTTGCATTGGTATGCTGGCAGTGCCTCACCCCTGTTTTTCCCTGTTTGGAGTTTAACCAATGCCAAAGGGTTATTTTCATCAATTTAAGAAAAAAAAAATAAAAAAAAAATGGACACTTATAAAAATGCATAGGTTTTAAATTGCTCAGCAGTTGGAGTAGTTATAAGAACTAGCCCAGGGAATAAATGGCTCTTTCTGACATTAGGCCATTTCCATATGGGCTGCAAACAGAATGGGATTCATTCCTGTTGCCACCACACACAACTGTTCCTCTGCTGTTCCTTCGAGCTTCAATGTCTCTCTTAATGCTTTATTATCACTGTTGAAACTCCACAGTTTGGAATGTGCTCAGAGTAAATCTGTCATGTTACATCTAAGCACCAATTGCTTTTGTTTTAATGGCATTAATCTTTGCCTTCTTGCTATGTCTGAGCCAGGAGAGTGAAAGGAGATAATTCCCCTCTTTCTCAGCCACTGAATCCTTTAAAACGAAAGCAGGGCTCTGGTGCTGAAGGCAAAACTGATTCTCCTGCTGCTTCTGAATGCCCTGTTCCCCACCAGTAAGGCTGACCCTGCCCAGCCCTCCCAGGGCATGGAAGAGACATTCCTTGGGAATTTTACTTTGGAATTCACTCCACGGTCCACATGTTGTCAGGACAGAACCTCTCAAAATATGGTCCAAGGCAGCTCACGTGACAGAAAAGGTGATATAACACTGCAACACAAAATGCTAATGAGTTCCAAATTGTGCCAGGAAAATCAGTGTTTGTCCTGCAGAAGGTTCTGTTTTTATTGGATAACTTTCTTCTTGACTTGGTTGCTGTTCCAGAGTCCTATAAAAGCAGAGAGAAAGGAAAGGGAAATAGGAAGTGCAGTGCATGATAAAGAAGCTGATTCTTAAGTCCAGCATAAAACTTGATGGTTTAGGATAGGCATTAAATATAGGAGCTTATAAAATAGGAACATGGAGTTAAGACACAGTAAAATAGGAGGGAGAACACAGGAAATATCTGCTCATAACATGTTTTGTTGCAGAATTACATTTTGTTAAACAAAAGCCAATCCTTCATCCTTCCAGCTTTCTGGTGTGGAGGGACTTCAATGGTGGATTCAATGTCAGTGCAGGGAATTTCTCTCCATGATCCCATGGTGGCCCATAGATGCCTCAGGAATGTTTATATCACAAACAAGTGGCACATTTCAGCCTTTTCCAAGCTGATCTCCCAACCCTACAACATCATTTATACCAATAGAGTCTGTGCTGGAAGGAACATCTCCTCCATCCCCCTCCCCCCAGTGAAGAGTAAGTCTGTCATGGAATATTTCTTTAAAGGTTATGTTTTTGCAACCTCTCATCCACCAGAAATTCCATGTTTTGAGGTGCTTTACACCTTACTTCCTTTCCAAGGATATTTTTTGTGAGGTGATTTGCTTGATTTCTTCTCAAATGGGTGGGCAGACAGATGCCAAGTATCCCCTGCCACCCCCATGACAAAGCAGCCAAGTCTTGTCCCTCCGAGTGTCACAAGGAAGGAGCAACCTCCTTAATTAGCAGCTCCAACAGCATCTGAATGAGCTGTTATAAAACACATTAGATTATTTACAATGCACAGAAGATCTGTTCCCGCCTTTATCAATATTTATCACAACTGAGGATTGCACAGAAATATAAAAAGGAAAAGCCCAGCATGAAGTACCTGATGGCTCCATACACTGCTCACTCAGTGTTCTTTTTTTAACAAGTCCTTCAGATCTCATCTCACAGGAGGCCTTTACACTGACAGGTTTAACATGGGAATGACCTCTACAACAACTCTGCTTTCAGCAGCTTCTTACAACTTAAGCTCAAATTAATGAGGTTCAATGAACAACATGAGCTGTGTCATGTTGCTGTCAATTCATCATAGTTACAGACCTTTATTCTGTGCTCAGATCCAAAACCTTCACAGAGAATTCCATCCCCAAATTTGGAAGATGCTGAAGCTTGGACTTGGCTTGGCTTTTGAGAAACACCACTGTTTTTGACACTGAGATTAGGAGGGAGTCAAATACGAACAGCACACAAACCTGGTCTGTTTGTTTCCAGTAGAACAGCTGTGATTTTAAGAGAACTGTGAGGGATTTTTCTGGGAATGGACCAAATTCTTTGGAAATCAGAGAACTGTGGAGTAGTTTAGGTTGGAAAAGACCTACAAGATCACAGAGTCCAACTGTTAACCCAGCACTGCCAAGGCCACCACTGACCCATGGCCCCAAGTGCCACGTCCACATGTCTTTTAAATCCCTCCAGGGATTGGGGAGTCCACAGCAGCCCTGGCCAGCTGTGCCAGGGCCTGACCACCCTTTCAGTGAAGAAATTCCTCCTGATGTCCAACCTGCCCCTCCCCTGGCACAGCCTGAGGCCATGTCCTCTCCTCCTGATCCTTGTTCCCTGGGAGCAGAGCCCGACCCCCCCAGCTCCCCCCTCCTGTCAGGGATTGCAGAGCCAGAAGGTCCCCCCTGAGCCTCCTTTTCTGCAGGTTGAGCCCCCCCAGCTCCCTCAGCTCCCTCTGCTGCTCCAGCCCCTTCCCCAGCTCCGTTCCCTTCTCTGAACACGCTCCAGCCCCTCAATGTCCTTCTTGTTGTGAGGGGCCCAGAACTGGCCCCAGGATTTCAGGTGTGGCCTCAGGAGTATCCAGCACATGTTTTAAGCCAAGACTGGTCCTGTAGGACGCTGGGCAGGGCAGTGAATCAGGGATTGTCTAATAAAAACTTCCTCCTTTATTCTGCATCACAGAATCAACCGGGCTGGGAAAGATTCCCGAGATCCAAACCCACTGTGGTTCCCAGCCCATGGCACTGGTGCCACATCCAGTCTCACCTTAAACACCTCCAGGGATGGTGACTCCATCCCGTCCTTGGGCAGCCCATTCCAATGGCTGAGCACTCTCTGTAAAGAATTTCTTCCCAATGTCCAACCTAAACCTGCCCTGGCACAGCTCAAGGCTGTGCCCTCTTGTCCTACTGCTCTTAAAGCACTTTTGCAACAACCCCTCTGATATCCAGCTTTTCCAAGAGCTGAAAATTCAAGAGATAAACTGTACAGAAAGTTACAAAAATTGGGAGGAACATTTGATGAGGGAGCAATGATGGATTTAGCAGATGGACAGAGCTATTACGGGAGACTGCTACTTAGATCATCTCTGTGTAAAGCACGTGAGAATGACGCAGGAATTCAGTTAACAGGGCTGCTCCTACATCAGCTGGGCTGCCAGAGGAATCCTTCAGGAGGATAGGAAAGGTTCTGGTTGAATGCACAATTCCACAGCTGAACTTTGCAGGGAGATGTAACTCTGAACCTGCGCGTGGACTGAAAAGCAGCTTTGCCCATAAGCTGACTCACATTCCCATCTTTAAACATGTGGAGGTCTTGCAGTACCACCCTGCATGTGGATCTGCCTTCTAAAGTTTGTTAATCTTTGAAGTGCACTGGTTTATTTAGCTCGTTTCTGGAAGGAGGACCTCCAGAAAACCACACTCCAAAGTGTGATCCGTGGGATCCATGACAGGGGAGTTGGTCTCCAGAGGTTCATCCATGCTTTTCATCTCTCCTCATTCCTCACTGAGTAGAAGAATTGAGGAATTTCATTCCCTCATTCTGAGGAAATGGCCTCAAGTTGCACCAGGGGAAGTTTAAATTGGATATTAAGATTATTTTTTTTTAAGAGAAAGGGTTATAAAACATCAGAACAGCCCATCCAAGGAAGTGGTGGAATCACCATCCCTGAAAGTGATCAAAAAACACCTGGATGTGGCAACTGGGGATATAGTTTAGTGAGGAACCTGGTGGTGGTGCTGGGTTGATGGTTGGACCTGATGATCTTGGAGGTCTTTTCAGTCTGTAACCATTCTGTGATTCTATGATAATTATGGTCTGCTAATGAACAGCCTTGAAGAGAAGGGGGAAGAGGAGTTGGGAAATGCAGACTGTTGTCAAAAGGCTGATTAAAACAGTCCTGTGGGACTGGAACGTGCCCTGGCAACATCTAAGAGTCTGCAAATCAGAAGAGACTGAAAGGCACAGCCCTGAGGAGTTGCTGTTCTGGGGAAGGAGGGCAAAGCAGAGCAGAGCTGGTGCCCTGGGCACTGCAGACACCCAGCCCTTCTTGTTTTGCAAGTGGCATATTAGCAGCTTCTTCCTATAATTTACCAAAATATCCTTTTTTTTTTTTTTTTCCCTCACAAAGAGAATTAAAAAATGGTTAAAATAACTTGGAAAGTCAGGTTATTGCTGTGCCTTAACACCTTCTAACAGATGCTGTTCTTACCCAAAGCAGAGTTCCTTGAATTATTAATGGTTTCCAACAGCTCAGCTTGAAATAATTTAGCATTTGAAAGAGAAAAGTCACTCTCATTATTCCAAGTGCAGAAACATTTTGGTTATTAAAAATATTCTCCTCAAAAAGGAGAAATCTGTACAATTTGTATCTTTTTCTCCAGATGCCAGCAGGAGCACCAGATCTAGGGGAAAGCTCTGTGCTTGCTGAAGGTTAATTGATAAAATACAATGGAAGAGAGAAGACTCCCTATTCCACCTAAGTTGAGGAGCTCTTATGTGATCTTGTGGTGGCTTTAACTTTACCAGATTCACAGTGTTTGCTGTTGGAGACCGTCACATTCTTTTTGAGGCTTTAAGTGACCAAATTATTCACGGCAGCCAAAATTCACAGGGGGCACTGGCCAGGCTGGATGGGGCTCGGAGCAACCTGGTGTAGTTGAAGGTGTCCCTGCCCATGGCAGGGGGTGGAAGGAGAGGATGTTGAAGGTCTTTTCCAAGCCAAACCACTCTGGGATTTATGGTACTGAGCAGCAACAGGCTGGTGGGGACTGTCCCATGGGTGGGTGGTCCCTTGGAGAAGACCTGTGTTGACACCACCCACAGCCACTGCTCCCTGAGCCCTCCCCAGCAAGGTGTGTCAGCTGGTGGTGACGTTTCTGTGTTCAGATCTGGCTTGGAGCCTGCAGAGAGGACTGGAAGATGTTCTTGGGGCTGTGTTGTGTTCTCAAAACCAGCCCTGATTTCTGGAAACACCAAACAGGCTGGGTCAGGCTGCCACAAGGTGGTAGTTTGTCCTTCTGGCAGAGCATCTGAGCTGGTCAGGCTGTGGCAAGTACAAAGAGGAGCCCTGGGCTGGCTGGGCCCAGAGCTGGGCCAGAGTCTGGGAAAGCACAGATAGTTTTTTCCCAAGGATTTTGCGTGCCCTGCAGAACAAGCCTGTGGAAGAGGTGGACTGGTGTTCGCTTGGCATTTAAAAGCTGGACAAAATACAACCTACAGGGCTCCCTCTGGGGACTGAGAGGATTGTACCTCCCCAGCCTTGATAATATCAGCATGGCTTTCCCTTGCCAGCATGGATTTCTTAGGTGGGATCCAGTGGCACGTGCCCAGGAGTTGTTCCTGGACAGAGCTGTGCTGTGCCCAAGGTAGTGTGAGCTGACAGTGCTCTCTAACAGGCTGTGGTCCTGTGCTCTCCACGATCTCTCCAGCCCATCACTCACATTTTTATCAAATTCTGATATTTTATCAAAAGGGAGGGGAATAAAATGACGATTATTGTGATTACTCACCACTGTAAACAGCACTGTGCTCCTGCCCTCAGCTGCTTTTCAATCACAGAATCACAGACCGGGGTGGGTTGGAAGGGAATTTAAAGATCATTTATTCTCACCCCTTGCCATGGGCAGGGACACCTTCCACTAGCCCAGGTTGCTCCAACCTGGCCTTGGACACTTCCAGGGATCCAGGGGCAGCCACAGCTTCTCTGGGCAACCTGTGCCAGGGCCTGCCCACCCTCCCAGGGAAGGATTCCTTCTCAATATCCCATCTAACCCTGCCCTCTGGCAGTCTGCAGCCATTCCCCCTTGCCCTGTCCCCTCCAGGTCCTTGTAAATGGTCTCTCTCCATCCTTCTCACAGGTTCCCTTCAGGTGCTGAATCAGGTGGTGATCTCAGGGTGTCTGTGTCTGTCTCAGGGCTCTCCACCCACACACTTAAACATTGATCTGCTCCTGAACACCTCATAAGCACTATTTCAAATGAATAACTTGGAGTTGCACATGGTTTTCTGATGACTCTTCAGAATTATGACCCAATTTATGCTTTCTGTAATGATCAGCACAATAAGGCAGTAAAGCTGTCGTTGCTGAATACACCCAATTTGTATTTTAGCCCTGCAATATAATCAATACAATAAGATACTTCAGGAGTTAGTCTTGTCTTCTCTTGTCTTTGCAGGGACATGGAGACTCTTTCCTCAAGTCTACTTTGGATCTGAAGGAGGTTCATGTAGCTATTCCTACTGCTATTCCATGATAAATATATCTTCCACTATTGCTGAGATCCCAGCCAACATGCTCTACAGTAATAAGAAAACATTTTCTTTTCTTTTTAATATTCAAAGCAAAACCATCAAGTAAATAAAGTTTCCTCTCTCTTCCCCCCAAAAAAAGTAAAATACAGTGTGTTGCTGCATTTCCCCCAGTTTATTCAGGAGTTCCTTGCACTGTAGAAGGGGCTCTGAAATGGTAAATAATTTGCATTGCTCCAGCTTCTGTCAACAACAGAGCTGGAAACACTTTAAAAGGGCTCATTCTTTAACTCACAACACTCTAAAATATGTTTATAAACACAATGTACCTACAGACACACACACACACACTTGCATTCCTGTGTATATACACGTTTTCACATTTATTTCTGTTTCCAGATGACAAAGAAAAGCCCTTAGATGGTTAAAAAAAACCCACTTCCCAGAGCAACAGAATGAGCTAAGGGGAGAGCCAGACCCAGGATTTCTGATTCCCTCTTGCTTTGCTTTGATCAGAGGAAACCTCTCCCCTGCCGAATTAGCAACCATGGGAATCATTAACTCTTTGCAGGCAAACGTTTTAAATGTCATTTCTGCCCCCTGTCTTGGGGGGGGGGAAGGTTAGTGAGGCTTCACACCAGCACCACTGGCAGCAGAGCTGGCTGTGCAGCTTTGATCTCTGGGGAAGAGCAGCCTCTGAGGGTGACAGTGCACCCAGGACAAAATCCTTAATTGTGCCCAGCCTGGGGTGGGTTTGGGAAGGAGAAGTGTCTGACCCAGCAGATCCTTCTCTGCTGGTAGTTGTGCCTTTTCCCCGGGCAGGATGGGGTCAGGAATTGTATGACATAGTTTTGAGCTCTACCAAAACCTGCTCTGAGTGATCTCCAGATTTTCCTGCCTGCCCTGGTGCCTGGGCACCTGCCAACACGCTTGTCCCCAGCACGCCCCTCTATTGCCTTTCCTAATGTGCACCCTGAAAAGAAAAAGCTTTTAAATTCCCACAATAAAAGGTTCTTTACTTCCAGCAAAGCTTTTATAGCCATGAGTTTCCTGGTTTTCTTCTCTCTGTAAAATAACAATTTTTCCTCTTAGATTTGTTGCTCTTTCTCCCCTGTTAAATTGTGTGTGCTCCCCCTTTCCAGTTAATATAATAATTTAGATGAGCAGTGGTTAGCATAATTCTAGACACTGATGTATGTGCTGTGGTTTAAGAGATTTCTATTTCTGAGGGCAATGTAGCATGCAAAGCTCTCCAACTATCTGCAGTTGCATAAAGGGGGACCCAGAGAACAGTCTGGAGGGATGCTGTGGAAAAGGTGGTTTTATGGGGTATTTGAGAGTCTTTCTGGGCTTCTCAGAGCAAAGTGGGCCAAAACCTGAGAATGAGAGGCAACTGGACAGTCAGGGGGGATGGAGTGTCCAGGGAACGGAGCTGGGGAAGGGACTGGAGCAGCAGGAGCAGCTGAGGGAGCTGGGGGGGCTCAGCCTGGAGAAAAGGAGGCTCAGGGGGGACCTTCTTGCTCTCTGCAACTCCTTGAAAAGGAGTCAGGAAGGGATTGGTCTCTTCTCCCAGGGAACAAGTGACAGGACCAGAGGAAACGGCCTCAAGTTGTGCCAGGGGAGGTTTAGACTGGATATTAGGGAAAATTATTTCATGGAAAGGCTTGGAAAACGTCGGAACAGGCTGCCCAGGGCTACTTGAGGAGTCCCCATCCCTGGAATTGTTCTGAAAAGATGTGGATGTGGCACTTGAGGGCATGGTTTAGTGGTGCTGGGTTGATGGTTGGACTTGTTGATCTGAAAGGTCTTTTCCAGCCTTCACAATTCCATGTTTCTTGTGATTTTTACAGTGCAGCCTGTGAGTTATCCCACACGACTGTGGATGATGCAGAGATGAGCTGGACACCCAGGGGGTGCTGTATCCAGGCAGTGTGGAGATGCCTTTATAAAAAAAAAAACAGGTATAAAAATAATCTATTTGTTTGCCTCCAGCTTTCTGGGCCTTTTCAATACACCCAACTTGCATTTTTCAACTTCTCTCTGCGATAAGAAGGCAAACTAGTTACTCTTCATTAAATATTAAGGCTGGCACAATGGAGTAACCCCAGGAATCCAGGGGCTGGGGCTTTATACCAACCTCTCCCTGCAAACAGAGCTTTTCATTCCAGGTTGGAAAGGATGATTTGGGGGTGGACATGCCCAGCCCCCTGCTCTGAGGCCAAAAGCCACAGTGTTCCAGGGATGAAAGGAGGAGCTCCTGACTGAAGTCAGGAAGACAAAGACTCTCCCTGTTGGTGGAAAACACTCACACCCTCACTGGAGGGAGGCTTTTATATCTATATCTGTATCTATATCTATATCAATACCTATATATCAATAGCTGTTTCTGTATCTATATCATCTCTATAATCCAATATTGATATATGTGTGTATATATATTTATATAATATATATATATATTCCTTGTATTAAATTTTGGAGTCAATCTTATCCCAGCAGCACCAAGAGTGCCATCAATATCTGTCTCTGTATCTATATCATCTATATGGTCTACATCTATCTAATTTGACATGTGTGTGTGTATATTTATATCAAATATGTGGGTATTCCTTGTGTTAATTTTGGAGTGGATCTCATCCCAGCAGCACAAAGTGCCTCCCATCACTATATTCACATTACCAGCAGATTGAGGTGGGTTCCCAACAGCAGGGAAGTGTTTCCAGTTCAGGCAGAGCCTACAGACAAGTCTCTCAGCAAACAGGAGCAGTATCTGGGTTTTTGTGCTTCTCTGACACAACAAATTTCTCTGTGTATTTGCTCAGCTCTCCTGGAGCTGTGGGAAGGCATTTGGAGGGTGCTGGGCATGGGGAGATGGGAGTTCAAAACCTGCTAAGGGGACTCTTATCCCTCTTTCTGAGTATAAGCAGAGTTTTCTTTGTGTCTCTGTCCTGATCTCCAGCCCTTGATTCCACAAAGACCTGCTCTGCATCAGTGCAAAGCTGTTTGGGGGGTCAGGCAGAACATCCCCCAACTGTTCCCAGGTAAAAGGGGCAGGACAGAGGGCTGAGTGTCCAAATATCCTGAATATGAAGCCTATGGATCTTGGGTTTGCCACAGCCCTCTTGTGTGTGAGATACTTTTTCTAGGTCTTAGTTCCATTAAAATTTAAAATTAAAACAAAACCAAAATTTAAAACATTTATTAAAATTATAGAACTTTAAAAAATAAAAATTAACATTTTTTAAAATTTAAAATAGAATTTTAAAATAGAATTAAAAAACATTTAAAGAATTATAGCCAGCCTCTCCATCTGAGGGGCACTTATAGATGAGAGCATCACTCTTACACCAGGGAGATTGTCAGGTAAGATTCTGGTGAAATCCCTGGATATACAATAGAAGGCCCACAGCACGTGCATCATTAGCTGTACACTTGTCTAAATGGCCTGGCTGGACAGACTAATTTAAAATCTACTTGTTTTTCTGCTCTTTCAAACACCCCTGCCATTAGCTCAAGGCACAGGGCAGGGGCACTGAGCAGCCCAGCAGGTCAGACTGCCTGGATGGATAAAGAAAGAGAAAACACATTCATTCACTCTGCTCATTCAACAGCCAAGAGTGAGGGATGGAACTCAGGAAATCAGGAATGATTCACCAACAGAAAACAGAACTACGTTTGCTGAAACGATAGAGGAGGGGGGGGGGGAGAAGAAAGTGATTGAAGCCACCAAACATGACTCACTGGTTAAATTAATCCCAACACATGATTTCCATCTCCTATAACGGTGAAGGAAAGCTGCACGAATGGGTGGCATCATTCCTTGCAAACAATTTGTCACAGGATTTTTTGTGTGGTTGGGATTTTTTTTTTCAAACCTCTTTCCATCTCTCCAGTCTCCAATGAGTCAAGCAGGGGCCTGAACCTGAGGGTAATAACTTGGTGATTCAGTTTCCAATTGCTCTTTTTTTTTTTTTTTTTTTTGGTAGACCAACACTCCAATTCTCTCAGCAGTCTTAGTAACCACCCCCAGACACAAGATTTTGCCTTTTCCATTCTCCAGCATCTCCACTTCCCATGGAAAAATAATCCCTCAACGTGCAATTATGGAATGACCAACCCAGGCTGCAAATTTTAAGGGTCTTTCTGTGCAGGCAATCAAGATGCCTGATTGCAGATCCCTCAGCCTTGTGTGGCCTCACCAGTCCCCCTAAAATCCTGACAGCAGTGAAGTTGTGACAGTTCAGATGTCAGTGCAGCATCCCAGGAGCTGATAATCGGTGGCTCAAGTCCTACCTGGGCTCAGGGTGGGCTTGAATGTGGTGACATCTCTGACTCAGCTTCACTTGCCATTCCCAGGTGTTGATATCACTCTGCTCACGAGGATGGGAAAGGAAGGGAGAGGCAGCAATTTTTATTACAGATATTTTTTTATTACAGGTATTGTTGTTCAAAAGCCCCTCCCCCCCCCTTCCTGCCACACGTGCCTTTGTTAAGGTCAGAAGTGACAGCTGCCAGTTTTAACTTAAATCTGAATGTCCCAAAAAAAAGGGAAATTTATAACATGGTTATTTTCCCATTCTACACCTTCCTGTACCCTTTTAAAAACTCCTCCAAACTACTGACATCTGTGCCTTCTGAAGATGAATTATGAGCTACAGAAAAAAAATATGAGTGTGCACACCAAAAAACTTCCCTTTCTTGTGTGAATATCCTTCATTCTCACTAAAGAAGACCTGGGAGTGGTTTTCCCAGCCCAGACCTAAACAGTGCTTTGCTTATGTGGCACAACTGCCACTTCAATCTTTCTTTCGTGGACACGTCTCAGTGTAGCACTGGAGGACCAGCCCTGGGTTATTTTTGGCTCTAAGAATAGATTGATTCTCCTGCAGTCACCTGGCAAACGCTGTGATCCCTGGGAAGAGATGGAGAGTGGGACACTGGGGGACAAAACCATTTTGGGGAGCTTTGCTCATGCTAAATTCAATGAACTCTTCCTCGTTTCCTCAAAACCAGCATTCGAAAGGGAAAATCTGTGGTTTTTTTTTTTTTTTTTCCCCTCTAAAAGACCCCAAACCACAAGGCAGGAGATTTTCTGCTGCTAATGGTGTATCCAAATTTTTTTTTCTCTGTGCTAATAGATTGACCTGCAAGAGCAGGATCCTAATTGCTCAGAGATAAAGTAATTGAGTGGTCTCTTGGGCTCTATTCGGTACAACAAACTTCAATAGAGTTGACAAATGTCGATCCATAACCCAGGATTAATAGGGCTGTGCTTGGCTTCCCTCTCAGTTTTCCATTTGCTCCTTTGGTCTAAGTAACACCCAGATTGCTTTGTGAAAACTGACAAATCTTTGCAGCTAATGAGGCCCTTTAGTAATTTATCAAGCAGGGCTTCTACAATAAAAAGGGCACACGGAACAAAAATGTTGGTTCTGTGCTAAAGGAAGGAGAAATCCTTCTCCCTGGATCCTGCAAGACTCTGCTCCTCCCTGCTGTGTGAGCTGGGAGCTGAAGGAACTCTTGCAGCATGTTGTTTTCCAGCAGAATTTGGGATTCTAGGGACTTGGAGCAAGCTAGTCTAGCGGAAAGTGCCCCTGCCCGTGGCAGGGGGTTGGAACAAGATGAGCTTTGAGATCCTTCCCAACCCAAACCCCTCTGGGATTGTCTGATTGCCCTGATTGATTCATGTGGGTGTCATGGGCGCTCTGCCATCCATGACACGAGTGGAACACTCCAAGATCTCCAGGCACAACAGCTGGATTTTGGGTGGAAGGATGAACCTGGAATGGGCCTCCTGGAGGGGATGGGGAGGATGGAACCACACACTGCTTGTCCCCAGAGCCCTGCCTGGCTCAGCTGCTGTGCTGCACCACGTGCCAGCAGTGACACTCAGCCAGGTGCTTTCCCTGGAGTACCCCTGGGAAGCTCTGAGGAGCAGCTGCCATCAACGTGAGAAGGAAAGCACTAGAAATCCTCGCTTCTGTAATCAAGTGCTTTCTCTGGGCTCAGGGGCAGCAAAGTCTGAACTTCATCCCACTGGGAATTGAACCTCCAAAGCCCCACTCTTCCATATCAGCAGCTGAAAGTGGCAGCTTTCAAAACTCTCTATTTCCTGGAAAACATCAACACTTCTGCAGAAATTCCAATTTTTTCCTCAGCTTGGTGTGAGATGAAGTTCCTAAATGGGAGCAGGGGAGAGTCCAATTGCCATTACCAGTAACAGCCTGTTCTGAGTGACAGGGAGGGGCTGCAGAGGATCTGTTTCTATTGTGCCACTCGTACATCTGCCCATCATCCCCTCTAATTTTAGCACAGCTCTTGCTTTCCTTTCCTAACACAGAATGAGATCAATTTTACCTGTAGTCTTGATAGGAAACAACTGCCATTAAGCTACAGAAATAGCTAATCATTGTATTTCAGCAGCACTTTCAGCACATTGGCCAATCTTTAAGCCTGGATCTTAATGCAGAGGTGGGGGGAGACTTGGCAGGAAAGATCTGGTGCCTCTTGAAGCCTTTTCCTCTCGAGGGTCATGTTTGTTCTGTATGAAATGGGGTGGCAGAAGACCTTTGGGAACTTCTCAAAGCTTCTGTCGATGGCCAGATCTGTGCACTGGTGGAAATGAAGGATCAAGTGGGTTTGGTGTCCAGCAGAGACTGGACTTTGCCCCTCACAGCCCAATTTCCCCCTCAGTTTCGTAATTCCTGGCTGCTGCTGCTCAGAGTTGGGCAGCCTGGGAAGCGCTGGTGGCCCCCAAGGTGCAGTTGGGGACATGAGCTCAGCAAACTGGTGGAGCTCTTGGTGACCTCCTGGCACTCCTCCCTCTCAGTGTAAATGTGGCCCTGCATCCACCCATTTCACTCTCCCACATCACCCAGTTGCCCAGGTCTGAGCCTAATTGCTCTCATGCATCTTTGAAAACAGACTTCCACGGAGCCATCCCACTCCTGCCAGCCTGGACAGCAGTGTCCCCTCTGCTCAGGGCCAGCTGAGGTGTGTCCAGCCCCTCTGAGGTGACAACCAGCAAATGTGAGGGATCCCTGATCCCAGCTATCCCAGATGCTGCTCCTGAGGTAATAAGAGGGATGGAGCAGCTCTGCTGGGAAGAAAGGCTGAGAAAACTGGGATTGTTCAGCCTGGAGAAGAGAAGGCTCTGACTTACCTGATTCAGTACCTGAAGGGAGACTCTGAGAAAGATGGAGAGAGATCATTTACAAGGGCCTGGAGTGACAGGACAAGGGGAAATGGCTTCCCACTGCAGAAGGCAGGGTTAGATGGGATATTGGGAAGGAATTCTCCCCTGTGAGGGTGGGGAGGCCCTGGCACAGGCTGCCCAGAGAAGCTGTGGCTGCCCCATCCCTGGAAGTGTCCAAGGCCAGGCTGGACAGGGCTTGGAGCAATCTGAGCTACTGGAAGGTGTCCCTCCCCATGGCAGGGGGTGGAACAAGATAATCTTTAAGATTCCTCCCAAGCCAAACCATTCTATGATCCTGTGGAAATGAGGAACGTGCTGTAAATACACTGGGGACCACTGTAAATGGGATTGCTTTGGAGAGCTGCAAATAAAGGACCCAGCACAGCTGGTTCCCTCCCAGTGCAGAGCCAGACTGGGGGAACTGGGGGGTGTCACAGAAGGGAGGGCTGGGGGGCACACACAGCATTGCCTCTTTGCTACAGCAGCTCCGGAATAAACTGAGTGAAAATGCAAAGGTGCAGCTCATTTGTAGGAGTGGGGAAAAAAAAAATATCAAGAAAGGATTATTTAGTCAATCACCTTGTCAGCTGTGGTTGTTTTTGAATTTAGATGCAGCAAACTGTGTTGCTGGAGGTCTTATTCTGCATCTCACATGGAACCTGGAAAAGCTGCCCGTAAATCTTTCCATTGGAATCCGGATTGAGAAGCTGCCGGTTTTAATCGTGGGATTTCACCAGAACATCTGACTCCCTTTTAAGTCCAGAAGTGTATCTACATATTTTTTTCCCCTGCAATGGATTTACAAATCCTATAAAACAGCACAAAATCCTCCCACAGGTTTACAAACTGGGAGGAACCTGAAACAAAAGCCAGACTTGGCAAAACACTGATGCTGGGGTTTTTTTGGGATGCAAAGGACTGGCTGAGAGCAGGACAGGGAGGGTTTCCCTCCATCAGAAATCCTCAGAGCACCCAGAAGACAGGAGACACTGCCGACAGCAAGGGCAGGAGAGCAAAGCTGACAGGAAAACCTGTCTTCTGGGACAGGCTAAAGAGGAAAACAGGGAGTGGATCCCAGGTGTCCGTGGGCAGCCAGGCAACACCACTCCCTCATCTCTCACTGAAATCCCAGGCAAAGATTTTTAAGCTGCCTGTTGGGGCAGGGGGTCACATTTTCAGCTGTTAACTCAAAACATCATAAGGAGCCTGACTGTCACAGCACTGAGCAGGTGATATTATGTTTGTTCTTTTTGTTACCCTGAAAACATCAACCCCGTCGTCCACAAGTCAAATAAAACAGAGTTCATGGTTAAAACAGAGGAACATATGTATAAAAAAGGCCACTCCCTTCTCTTTGCTCATCTACCAAATCAAATATTTCAAAAAGAATCTTTGATTTTGCCCTAAGCCCTGCCATATCTGCTCTTCTTCCCTCTTTGGGATGATAAATTTTTTAACTGTTCCTGAGAAGAGCTTGGGACAGGCTCACCACAACCAAAGCAGAGAGTGAAAAGAACAAGTGAAACAAGTTTTCTAATATATTTCTGAGTTCATGAAGTTCATAAATTCCTTGAATTGTGGAATGGTCTAAGTTGGAAGGGACCTTAAAGACCATCATGTTCCAACCCCATGCCGTGGGCAGGGACACCTTCCACTAGACCAGGTTGCTCGGGGCTGTATCCAAACTGGCCTTGAACACTTGCAGTTTCCAAGTTTTAATTTCTAAAATCCTGGTGGTTTTTTAGGGGTTTTTCTTTAGTTTCCTGCCATTAAATACCATATTTTTTGTGGGGTATCTTCCCCAGTTGCAAGGAGGCAGCACTGCACGCACCAGAGCAGCGGGACCTTTACCAGTTCTAATGTTAGGAAAGCAATTTAAAAGCATCCTTTGGATCTCCACACGGGGCACAGTGGCTGTTTGCACACAGAGTGGTCAGGGGTGAAGCACTGGAATTCTGGAAGCAGTCAATGCCGAGGAGTGTTGGATCCCAGGGGTGCTCAGCCACACTCCCCTGCAGGTGTTAGAGCTGCCTTTCTGCAAAAAAAAGCTTCCTGTGACTGCAGAGAGACCATTTACAGTCAGTCTTGTGCATAATTGCTGTTGTCATGTCCTTATCCCAGTAAAAATACTGCAGAGGATGTCGAATTTATATATATATATTTATATATTTATTTCTTATAAGTGATTCCTGGGGCTGAGCTGGAGCCTGTGAGCACAGCCAAGGGCAAGGAAAATGCAGGGAGGCATTTGCCAGGGAAAGCTGTGCTTCCTGATGTCTCCCTGGATGACTTTTCTCTTCACAGTATCAGTAAAATCCTACTTTTAGGGAAAAAAAGTGATAAGGAAGAGTGATCTCACCCCTCCCTGGTGCCTTGTGCCATCACATGGTCCGGTACAACTGAGGCTGTTGCCTCAAGGTCTGTGTTTAAAAGAGCTGGGTTTCTCCAGCAAGAGTCAGGAAAGCTTTGCTGAAAGATTATTTTGCCTCTGAAAACATCCCAAACACAACTGACAAGCAGGGAAGGAGCTTCCCTGGGTGGGAAGGTGGAACTGGGACACTCCAGTCCAGCCACCCCACTGCCAGGACAGGGCCATCCCTGGGCTGAGCCAAGGAGCTCATTTCCATTTCATGAAGTTGGAGAAAATGCAGATAAAAACTCCTTTGGAAGAAAATAGAATCCAGTGTTTCCATTGTATCAGTTTTAGCTCTTTGCCGTATTCAGAGTGCACTGTATGCAATCTGGAGAGCACTGGGGAAGGGAAATTATCTTTGCCACTATTTCCATAAGAAATGGGAGCTTGGGAACAAGCTCAAAACTGCATTTAGCTGAATTTAGCCAGCAATTCCTAACTTTTTTTTCCCCCATGGCATTGATCTAAGGACTGAGATCAAGGTCTTTATTTCTTGAGTCTCTTCAAACACCTGCCCTGGAAGGATTTATGGTCTGAGGAGCAGAAGGGCTCAGTGTATTTCAGGCACTATGGCAGAGATTTGGGCAAAAGAAACTTTGAAGAGAGGAGTCCAGGTGTCACTAAACAAATCAGGCCAAAGTCTGTACAGGACAAATGTTTGCTGCTGGGTTTGGTTAAGCCATGGAAGAATCCCATGGGCAGGGACCTGGGGGTTTCCAGATGTGTGAGATGCTAAACCAGAGCTAAATGGATGTGGCTCTGAGGGTGGAGAGGCTGGTTCATAGAATCAGAGAGTGGTTTGGGTTGGAATGGATCTTAAAGTTCATCTTATCCCACCCCCTGCCATGGGCAGGGACACCTTCCACCAGCCCAGGTTGCTCCAAGCCCCGTCCAACCTGGCCTTGGACACTTCCAGGGATCCAGGGGCAGCCACAGCTTCTCTGGGCAACCTGTGCCAGGGCCTCCCCACCCTCACAGGGGAGAATTCCTTCCCAATATCCCATCTAACCCTGCCCTCTGGCAGTGGGAAGCCACTGCCCCTTGTCCTGTCCTTCCAGACCCTTGTGCAAAGTCCCTCTCCAGCTCCCTTGGAGCTCCTTTGGGCACTGGAAGGTGTTTTCTGCATTCTCATGTAAATGAGAATTTCCACAGCCACAGCAATGGTGTTTATGCTGTTTGTGTGTGTGAGGGGGTTACATTCTGTTTTCACTAAGGATCAAGCTTCTGAGAAGATAAGTGCCAGAATGTAGGTTTGGTGAGTGAAAGTGACTCCAGCCACCACTATCCTTAATAAATATGCATTGCAGAATCATCTCACCCTCCCCTGATTCACATCAGGGAGTTTAAATTTACAGGGAATCTGACTTGTCAAAATCCCTCCTGTAATTATAAACCTTCATGAGGAGACGGTGAAATTGTGGGAGAAGGAACGAACCCATTAGGATTTTGCTGCAAAATGTGTCCTGCTTCCAGAATAATTTAAAAGGTTGAAACAAGCAGTAGGGAACAGCCCAAAGTGTCACATAGTACCAACAAATTCATGCAGGGATAGTCAGTGACCACCCTGCTTTACCCTCCATCCCAGCAGAGCCAGGAGCTGAGACTCCAAATTAAATACAGGCTCTGAGTGTTCCCAAGTCTGATTTCTACCTCTGGCAGCCAGACAGAGCAAAGTGCTGCAGAAGGAGGAAGGGATGAAGGGAGAGAAGGATGAGCTGACCAGCACACTCCAAATCCCAGCATCAGTTCTTGGGCACCAAGCTCCATCCTCTCCTGAAAGCCTCCCTGGGAGCAGGGCCACGATGGAAGATGCTCTGCCAAGGAAGGATTCCCTCAAAGTTTGCATCCCATCTGGGGAGACTTCCCAGGGAGCCAGATAGGAGGATTAAACCAACTCAAGCCAAAAGGGAAGGAGGTGGATGGGAAGGAAAGATAAACTTCAGAGGGGGGGTGTGTGCTACAGTGGGAGAGAGGCCAGCTCAGATGTCCCCTCCCAGTGACACAGTGACATTCAGCTGCAACACGGTGTGTGACAGGGAGAGCAAAGCTTCAGGCAGGTTCCAGGTCTGTGTTTCCTCCCATTTGGCTGTCAACACTCGTCTCTGTGTTTCAGCACTTGCAGACATCCCGTGGTGTCAGTTGGGGCTCTGTGGGTTCTGCCCGAGGTGAAACGTCGGCGGAGTTGTTAAATACTCATCACCACCGTGTCAAAGGGCAGGACCTCTGCCAGCCAGCCTGGCACAGCAGGCACTGCCTGCTCTGTTTTTCATCCTCTGAACTGCAGGAATGTCTCAGTAATTGACTTCAGTGCAGAAAATCAATGGAGCACTATCAGCTCAGTGGAGCAGCAGGAGACAATTGCAGAGCTCAGGACACGCAGTGCCCAGATGTGCCTCCTCTCCACCTAAAATGACTGTGACCCTAAAAACCTCTATCTCACACCTTCTGGGTGGTGGTGTTTTTAAACACTCAACTGTCACAGCTTCAGTGCAGAAGAAAAGAGCTTTCTGGACAGATACACCCTGCCGGGTTTTACTTTGCCCTTCATCTGCAGCCAGATGGGATTAACCCTGCACAGGCAGCCTGGGAAACTCCTCCTG